>NW_004949101.1:1986845-2006090 GCF_000317375.1 Microtus ochrogaster | reverse complement strand
AAAAAAGAAAGAAAAAGGAAGGAAGGGAAAAAAGCTGCTTGGTATAATTCAATAAAAACTCTGTTTTATTACATGTTTAATGAGTGGTTCAAAGCTTGTCCTGTAATTCTAGGAAAAACACAGTGATATCTACTCAAGGTGTTTCTGGTGAGAGAAGAGGCTTGGCCACCCCATGTTTCCCAAGAGCCTCTCATGTGCCAGTCTTCAATATTCAAAACATTGTGATCGTGATTGGGTAAAACCTACCAACTCCTCTTTGTCTAGTTTTGGCTGTTAACTTAAGCACAGAGGAAAGTCTCTCTGGAATGTACACCCTTTACCCAATGGTGAATGAACTTGAAATGGAGCAGTGAACATTGGGAGAGTGATTACATAATTAAAATTGCTAGATTTGAAAACCCTCACTCAATTATTTGTTTTTTTCAAGACCTGATTATCTTTCTAATTAGCAGAGGCATGATGTGGGATTCCCCCTCTGTATACTGTGAATGCCACTGGCTAATAAAGAAACTGCTTTGGGCCTATTGCAGCACAGAATAGGGCAAGGTGGGAATTCCAAGCATATAGATGTAGAGAGAGAGTAGGCAGAGTCAATGAGATGCCATGTAGCTGCCAAAAGAGAAAGATGCCCTCGGGAGCCCACCAGAAACTTCCTGGTAAGCCACGACTTCATGGTGATGCACAGATTACTAGAGACGGGTTAATTTAAGATATAAGAGCTAACTAGAAATATGCCTAAGTGATTGGCCAGGCAGTGTTTTAATTACTACAGTTTCTGTGTGGTTATTTCGGGTCTGGGTGGCTGGTAACGAACAAGCAGTCTCTGCCTACAGAGACAGACTCTTTTTTTTTGGCAGCTGTTAAGAGTCAGCTGCCCAGGGGGACTATTTTATGAGCATTAGGAATGTTAGATTTAAATTTCACTATTGAAACAAGACAATCTATGCAACTTGGAGCGGGGTATAGGTATAATTTGAGTTCAAGAGTAAGCTGCAAAGTTGAACATCACCATCTAGAGTCTTATAAGGAATCTGCTTTCCTTCGCCCACCCTGATGCTTTCTAGTTTAATTGTCACTGGGGGAAGGCTGGGAGATATGAAAGTTAACCCATTGTGCTCTCGTGAATTCTATATGCAAATTAAAAGTATTTTCTGAGAGCTGCTCTGCCTTCTACCAAGTCCACTGTTGCTGCTCAATAACAAAATGTCCTCATTCGTTAAGTCCAGATTATAACTTGCAAGGGGAGTTAAGCCCCGGCATTAGCCAGTCTCTATACTCTCCTTCACCCTGTGACCCAAATGTTGGATTAACGAGGACATATGGCATGATCCTGATGATAAAGCCTTTGGGGTCAGCTTTGAGGGCCAAACTGGCACCTCTCCCTGGTGGTCCCTATTGTTCAGCTTCAGGATCTTGAAGGCAATTGTCAGTGCACCCTTGTGCAGCAGCCTGTGGGTCATGATGGGCTGGAGGAAAAGAAGTCAGAGAAAGGAGAGCTTGCTATGTTTGCAGGGTCATGAAGCCAAATAGCTTTAATGCAAATAAGAAAAAGGAGAAGGTGCGGGGAAGAGAGAGTCATCCTAGCCCAGGCCAAGTGGAGAGATGTGAGCACAGGGCTCACATACCATCGCACGGCTTATGTTCTGATGCATCCACAGCACAGACGCCTTCTTCCCAAGACTCCTCCAGTCTGTAACATCAGACTCTGAACAAGTGAGGAGAGAATAGAAGACACAGCTGACTCTTCCTAAATCTCAGGGTATTGGTACAACCGCAAGAGGATGCCTGCTTCCCACCGTGATGGAGGAGAGGTGCCCCCTGAGCACCACCTCTGTGGACCATTAGGAAACTGGACAGGCTTGTTTCTACAAGTAGGAATGCTGCTCTAGACTGTGGCTCTGAAGGGAAGGAAATACACAAGGACCCTGTGTCCTGCCTGTCTACCTGAAAAAAGAACTTTCAAAATTGCAGTGTGAAGAGGTAGAGATGGAAGACACCATGGTCCCACTCAGGTGAGGAGCCAAAGACTGGAGTTTGGGCCTGGTTGGCGCCAATACTAGGAGCAGATGCCAAAGATCATCACGGTATCAGAGAAAGAGCTCTGCCCGTCTGTACAAAGTTCACCTTAACGTGTTGCCCAAATGCAACTCTGTATCGGTGCAAAGCATGAAACTATGAGGTCTGAGAGGGCAGAATCCCTGGGGACTGTGAGCTAAGTGGAGATTAAGGAGTTTGTATAGGATCGGTGTTGTGGTTTGAACATGAACTGTCCCCATAGGCTGAATGTGAAACCTAATCCCCAGCTAGTGGTGCTGTTGTAGAACCTTCCAAGGTGGAGCCTAACTGTAAAGAAGTGGGTCGCTGGGGGTGAGTTCTCAGATTTGTAGCCTGGTCCCACTTCCTGCCTGCTTCTTGCTTGCTGACTGCAAGCACAATGTGACCAGGACCTCTTGGTCCTGCCACTATGCACGCCCTGCCATCCTTCTTGAACCATGAGCCAGAACAATCCTTTCCTTTGTTAAGTTTCTCCTGTCAGGTGACTTGTCACGTGGATGAAAAGAGTAGCAAATACAGATGGGGAGATGCTGGCGTTCTGAGAGATACCGCTGAAAGCTCCGGGAATATGCAAGGAAACTCACCACCTGCCAGGACAAGCAGCATGCAGTGAACTTGAGAACTCAAGAGCACACAATCAAAAGTGGTTAAGCCACAAAGAATTAGGAAACGTGATCCCCAGCAAGAAGCAAGATGAGTCAGGAAAAGCAGACACAGTGATGAGTGCAGAGCTAGAATTAATAAGCAAGGACTTGAGAACAGTGGTTACAAGAGCTGGGAAGATGGCTAAACTGGTAAAAGAGCTTGCCTTATAATCACGAGGATCCCAATTTGGCATTCAGAATCCATGTCAAAAAAAAAAAAAAAGTCAGGTGTGACTTCATAATCCTGCTGCTGAGGAAGCAGAGACAGGCAGATCCCTCGGGCTTGCTGGCCAGCCCGTCCTAGCCTGCTTGGCCAGTTCCAGGACAGCATGCATGCACCCAAACACAGCAAACACACACATACACACGCACACACGCACGCACGCATGCATATGTACTCCTCAAGCAAATAAATAAATAAAAATTCCAAGAGGTTTAAGAGACTACCGCCAGGTGAAACCTGAAATGTGTGAGCATTTAGTACGTGATTAATACAGCCAACCCCCCACCCTGCAGGTTCAACTGAGCATAGATCAAAAATGTATTTTAAATATTAATTAAAAAGTTGGTATTTTCTTTTAAAAAAAGTTTGTGTTTCCATTTTCTGAATTATAGAGGCTACACAGTTCCAAAAGCAACAGGAATAAATCACCATTTTGTATTTACTGTTAAATTCCATATTCTCCCTCAAGCACTCCTCCAGCAAGACTTACTGGGGAAAGCTGATTTATGTGTTCCTCTCCTTATCATTTCTGGCCCCACCCTATTTTACTGTAACGGTTTCCTGTTTAAGAGTTGCAGTGGTCATGGTGTCTCTTCACAGCAGTATGCCACTAAGACATGCCCACAACAGAAGTTGGTCAGATATCTGGTCACCCTTTGACTACCCAAGGTAGCCTGATTTTATAGATAACAACACATTGTAAATATTCCCTATCTAGTGGGTCCCCAGTCCAGAGGGTGTTCAGCCACATCGTCCCTGACTTTCCAGAAGAGTGCTGAGTAAAACCAACGCCTGACTCTATAGTGCAAACTCGTCACTATCCTGCTGCATGTCTGACGCCTGTCTCTATAGTGCAGCATCCTCACTATCCTGCTGCATGTCCAAGCCTGTCTCTATAGTGCATCATCCTCACTATCTTGCTGCATGTTTGACGCCTGTTTCTATAGTGCAGTATCCTCACTATCCTGCTGCATGTCCAAGCCTGTCTCTATAGTGCATCATCCTCACTATCTTGCTGCATGTCCAAGCCTGTCTTTATAGTGCAGCAACCTCACTATCCTGCTGCATGTCCAATGCCTGTCTCTATAGTGCAGCAACTTCACTATCCTGTTGCATGTCCAATGCCTGTCTCTATAGTGCAGCAACCTCACTATCCTGCTGCATGTGAGGGTGTGTTATCATTGCAAATGAAAGAAAAAAAGATAAGAAAAATGAAACCAAGATGATGAAGGATGGTGGGATGAGAGAGTGCACATAGCACCAGCCCTGACTTCCAGAAGTGCCATATACAGGGTTTAGTTCAAGGCTGACTTCTCCAATCATGTGTTTTGACAGGCTTGAAATTGGCCTGATGTAGGCCAATAACAAGGGGAAAGTCGAGTGTACATAGCAGAAAATCTATGCTCTCCAGACACCTGCTTCCTGCAGGAGAATCCCAGATATAGACCTTGGATTCAGCTCCAGCCTGCTGATGCTGACGTAAGGAGAGCTAATCCGTCCACCCTCCAAGGCCCTTCCAGGCCCACTACTTCAGGGGATTGCTCAGCCACGGCTTTGCAAGTCACTAAATGGACCTTTATTGATTCAGGCCAGAGTAACACACCCAGGACAGAGTGTGGCTTCTTTGAGACCCCATTTCCTTCCTGACCCTCCTTGTCAATGATGCCTGAAATCCCCCCACTAGACACTTGAGAATGCAAATGACCCAAGAACAGTTATTGAGTTTTAGTTGATAATTTAGAACCTTAGAAATAACTGTAGTCCAGGCAGGATTCAGGAATGCCTGCTCTCCTGTCCTCTGTACAGTCTTAATAATGCTCAAACCCATACTCTGTTTAACTAAGGTATAATGGCTCTCTATGGATTATCAACTTAACCAGATCTAGAGTTACCTAGGAGACAGTCTTCTGGGCATGGCTGTGAGGAGTTATCTAGATTAGGTTAACTGTGAACCTCCACTCTAAGAGTCGGTAGCTCTGTTCCCTGCGCTTGGATCCAGGACTGCAAAGTACCATCGTAATTGCTGGTCTGGGTAATAGCTAAGTCACTGTAATGGTCATTGTAGCATGTCATCACTTGCCTTGGGAACAAGCATGAGATGGAGCATGAAAGAAAGAAAAACAGTAGCTTTCAAAGGTTTTTGCATTAAAATGCCCCCCCTTTTTTTGTCAAAGTCCATTCTGGAGATTGATTGTCCAAAGTGTTAATTTGTACTTGCTTCTGCCAAGTGCAGTTCTCAGCTTCTCAGGGCCTGGTACAAAAAGGTTCTGAGGGAAGCTAGGGAACAGATTCCAAGCAGGTAGGGAGATGATTACATAGTTGTATTCTTTATCTTAAGAAAGTGAGGGTTTAAAAGTGGATAGTAACCATGATAAACAGATAACAAAATTTAAACCTTAAAAATCCAGATGTGAGCCATTATGATCTATTTGACCCATCTCTATCTAACTATGTAGTACAGGGTGTGTGTGTGTGTGTGTCAGAGAGAGAGATATTCTCATGACACACATGATGATCTAGAAAGGTAGAAAGGCTTACAAAGAATTAAAAGCTAAGTCTGAAAAACAAACCAAAAGCATATTAAGAACAAATTCATATTGAAGTCAGACCTGAATTTTTTTTCCATCCCAATTAAGAGAAAAACTTTTAAAAACAAAATTTTGGGCAGAATTCTCTGGAAGAATCGAAAAGCAGCCAAGCACAAGTTTTACATTCAAAATCTGAAATCGGGTTCTGTAGCAGAGGGATGAGTTCTAGATGCCATTTGGGTGTCAGTTAACCCACACACCTGGGGGGAAGGTGGTCTTCTAAAAGTTTAAGAGTTGTCGGTTTGGGGTTTTTGTTGTTATTGTTGTTTTTCATTTCTTCCTGAAACATATTTTTTGATAAGGATGATTTTTGCCTTCTGTGACCGTGATTTCAAATATGACTTCTCTGAACTTTGTAGCCTTATTTTGAAGGGAAGCGTTTTAAGAGCAAGGGATAAAATTCAATTAAGGGAGATGACAGGAAATAATCTACTAAGCGACTAGATCAGACCCCGGGATGCTTTCATACCTTTCAGAACGGAAATAACCTATTTCGTGCCTTGTTATCTATTGACGCAGGAGTTTATTTCTCTTGAAGCTCTACCTAATGAGGCCTAAACACCGCTGCCAAGCAATTAGAGTTTTTATTGTATCACTGATTCCCTTCATTTCCGGAGCTGCTGATAGTCATTAGCTAACACTCTCTCGTCTAAGAATGCACAAGCATTCACCCTTGCTGGCTGAAAAATACAACGGGCCCACTAGCAGTGGCTGAGGTCAGAGAACCTCAGACAGCTACTAACCTGATAGACTTTGCACACAAGTGTGTGTGTGTGTGTGTGTGTATGTGTGTGCGCGCACGCACGCGCTCGTGCCAGTGTGCCAAGGAGCCCAGGTACAGGTCCAAAATATATGGAAATCAGTTCTCTCCTTCCACCATGTAGGCTCCGGAAGTAGAACACCATCTTTCCTCCTCTGAGTCCAGACACTGTTCCTGTACATCTTATTAGTCGGGTTATTTGTACTGACCCATGATTAGTCACTTTTCTGTGGCTGCTTTCACAAGTATTGGAAGATAACAGAATTCACTGATGCAAACATGCATGTACACACACACAAAGACAGAGAGAGAGCACAGGTTGTATTTTCTGAAGGTGGTCACTTCACTGTTATCTTCTAAACCCTGCCATTCTTCCGTCAACAAGTGACGCCTAATTCACTTGCCTTTGAATTTGAACTGTCTTGTGATTCGCTCATAATCAACAGCATTCAGCAGAAGTGACTTCCAAGATATGGTCATAAAAAGTAATTCAGCTTTTTCCTTGGGGACTGGAATACCTGATGTTATAGACTTTTAGCTGCCATGATAGAAGCCCAGAGGACACCAGGCCATAAGAAAGCACAAACAATCCTGTGTAGACAGAGCACATGGGAAGACAAAAAGATTCCCCACTGTTGTGGGATATTATTTTAACTAGGCAAAGATGTGTTTCATTTGTTTATCCTGCAGAATATTACTTTAACTGTGTAAACATGTGTTACATTTGTTTATGCAACACTGTAACGACATAAGGATGTCTGTTTAATTATATAAAGATGTATTGCATCTGTTTCACCTTCCTGCCTAAGGCACCTGACTGGTCTAATAAAGAGCTGAATGGCCAATAGCTAGATAGAGAAAGGATAGATGGGCCTGGCATGCAGAGAGAATAAATAGGAGGAGAACTCCAGGCTGGAGAAAGGGAAAAAGAAGAAGAGCATGAAGAAAAAAGAGAGGAACAACCTCAGGGTCAAAGGGTCAGAAACCAGGCAGTCACCAGCCAGACATGGAGACAGCAGGAAAGTAAGATATACAAAAGGAATGAAAGGTAGAAAGCTCTGAGGCAAAATGTAGATAAAGAGAAACAGATTAAGTTACAAGAGCTAACCAGAAACAAGCCTAACCTAAGTTGAGCATTCAAAACTAATAAGTCTCCATGTCATGATTTGGGAGCTGGTTGGAGGCCTAAAAGAAAATGCCTGGTACACCCCACCATATATAGATGTGCCAGCCAGCCATTTATGTGTAAGCTCTGTGAAAAGTACCTTCCTGGATTCTCAACCCACATAAACCATTGAGTAGTAAAAAAATGGTAGCTAGAGATTAGGCCAGTAAGTATGGGCATTGTGTTGCATAGCAATATATAACCAGAGTACTGCACCCTAAAACCTTACATAGACATTATTTCTATGTGTACATTCTTTTCCGTAATGTGGGTGCTGTAAGTATTCTGAGTTCATATCATTAATATTTTTCCCTATTCCTTTGGTATTCATCATTGACTGTCAAATTGTCTTACAAGTAGTCATGGTTTGCTCTCTTCCTGCGTCTTGTCCATCTCCGTCTGCATGACCAGTGAAGAGCAGACCAACAGCACTGGGCAGGCCCTTTATTAATAAAAACGAAAGTTTCTAGATCTATAACCCAATTCTTGCCCATTTCACAGTATATTGGCTACTTTTCTCATCACTGTGACAAAATACCTACAGTGGCAGCAATAGAGGAGAGATGTATTTTGACTTGTGTTTTCAGTCCACCGTGACAGAGAAGGCATGACGGGAATTCACAGTAATGGAAGTGTGCAGCAGAGACGCCTCGCTTGTTGGCTGACCAAGAAGCAGAGCGCTCAGGCCAGCACTAGAAGCAGCCATAGCCTTTAAGGTCTACCCCCAAGTGACCCAAATCTACTGTCTAGACCACAGTTCCATGGCGCTCTGCTAGACAATATAATGGTGTGATAAAGAAAAGGCACAAGAATGTCACAGCTCTCAGACTGTGGTCAAAGGGGCAAGCTGTACATATGGCAAGGCGGAGACGATGCCCGGTGACTCCAGTAGGAGCCTCGCAAAGAAGAGATTTCTGCTCTGCGTGCTAACGTCAGAGCCATTCCGGTCTGCCTTTCTCCTCCATGGTGGAAAGGGATTCAGCTAAGCTGATGGGAGCTGAAGTTACTTGCCTGGTACACTGCCTGGCACGTTACTGAAGCCCGTGTCTTCGTGATAATTGCCATTCATGAAGCTGCCCACTCTATGTCAGACGGTGCTCAAGGGCTTTTTATACGCAAGCTGGTGGTAGTTTATGCAAAGGGTGTTGTTCCTAAAGAAACATCAGAATGCAAAGCCTCCATAATTCAACATTAATCTCGGGGAAGGAGGTAAGGACTTCTGATTACTGGCCATATGGTGACAGTACACAATTCACTCAGTCTGTCAACCTTGAAATGACACTGTTCCAACTTACTTTTTACTTCATGGGCTTGCATTATTTCAGATTTGAAGTAAAATATAAAAGAACTAATATTTTCTATTACACTACATTAAACTCACCTAAAATTATTTCATGTCATTTTTATGACTTGTGTTTTTATCATGCTAACTGATAGTTGCTGCATTAGTTTCTTATCTCACTGGGATGACAAAGGCAACTTAAGAAGGAGGGATACAGTTTGTCATCGTGAGGAAGGCATGATGGTGGAAGCTGGGGCAGCTGGTCACGCTGTGTCCACGGGAAACAAAGAGAGAGGCATGCAGGTATTGGATCCATTCTTCCTTGGCATTTAGTATGAGACCCTAGCCTATGGGGCAGTGCCATTCAGACCTTTCTGGAAACACCCCCAGAGACTCTAAAGCCAGTAGAGTTGGTAATTGTGATCAACCATCATAGAAGCTATTGTTTTTAACATTATGTTAATTATGTTAATAATATAATTAATAGTTAATTACATTAATAATATAATTAATAGTTAATTACATTAATAATATAATTCTATCATAAAAAGCATTCATGTTTTAAATGCTTTCCATGTGTTAATCATAGATGTTAAATTACTGAGATTGTAGCTCAGCAGTTCTAGCATGCCTGAGCCCTAGGTTCAATCCCCAGTACCAGAAAAACAAACAGATATAGATGTGGTCACAGTCACTCTAATAAAATATAAATGTTGCTATTGTCCGATCTGATAGCTGAAGAGAACTGAGGCCACAGAGAGATTAACCTTTCAGTTACACAAGGAACAGGTGGTAGAAACTGAGCCTTCATACTGTGTGGTCTGGTTCTAGAACTCACCATGCCCTAGGCTCTACTTCACTTAAACTAACAACCTTGTGGTAGGCGTGTTGCTTTCCCACATTGTCAGTTAGACTGGGCTTCAGGAGAGTTAGCTCCAATTCCAAAGCAATTCTATGCATCCCTGAAGCCCACACTGCTTGGTTAGACTGGGCTGCATCCTGCCTGCCTCCAGCTTCCTAACTCTGTGATAACACTTTCCCAGAGTTCTCTGGGGCTGTCCTGTCAGGACAAATATATTTAATATAAATGTTGGAATACAGATAGCTCTTTTCCTTCTTTTTTCCTCATCCATTTTTTAAAGATGTATTTATTGTTTTATGTGTATGAGTGTTTTGGCATGTATGTATGTGCACCACATGGGGGTCTGTGCCTGAAGAGGTCAGAAGAGGGCAGCAGATCCTCTGGGAAGTTACAAATGGTTGTGAGCCACCATGTAGGTGCTGGGAATTGAACCTGGGTTTTCTGCAAGAGCAACAAGTGCTCTTAACCACTGAGCCAACTCTCTAGAGATTTCTTCTCTTCTCTTTTTAAGTGTTAGAAGTGGAGCCCAGGCCTTCACATACGCTAGGCAAGCACTCTGCCACCTTAAACCTAGTTTTTAAGTCCATTTTAACCATGAAAGTTGAGGAGCAATGACCTCATGGGCATTCCTGAAGCCTTCCCACAAGCCAGGCACTGTTCCAGATGTCCTCATAGCTCAACTCCCTGAAGCTTCATAGCAACCAATGAGGTTGGCGTTATAGTAGCATACTGTACTCTATCACCAAAGGCAAAGAGAAGTGGGTCGAAAGGTTAACAATCACTTCTCTCAATGGCTGTTTCTGCTCAGGTAGATGCACCAAGAACAGTCTTCTTTAAAGTCACTCCAGTGAAAGCCAGTTCTGAGGAACCGCACGGGAGAGAAATTGAGGAGGAGAGGCAAGCTACTCGCAAGAAAGCAGCAGTCACCTTAGCGATCCTCAGAAGCAGAAAAGCAGAGAAAAGACTTCCATCACTGTTCCCCAGGGGTTCCAGAAGAGCTCAAGGAACTGAGTTGGATCCCTCTGAGCTTCCTGAAGGGTCCCTGGAGCAATTGTACTGATAACTAATAGAGACTGGCAGACAGAGCCTAAGGCATGAAGAAGACACTAAGGCTTGGGTGGCTTCTTGGCTGGAAGGGATGCAGGCACAGCAATCTCCAGGAACTGGGATGTGAAACAAATTTCTTCAGTCTTATCTAGCCGGCCATAGATGCTCCATTCTGCAGCATCAGGGATGTCCCAGAACACAGAGCAAGTAATAAGTAGTAATTTAAGGTTACATCTGCACAAAAGAAAGTCCCTAGGAACCGCAGATGACTTTGGGAATTCGTTTTGATGGCTCTCTGAAAGGCCATGGCTCATTAAGGGCTGTTAGTTACTATGAAATACTTAATGATGCATTATGTCTTAAGTGCCCATTTTGCTGTCACTTAATTGAAATTTATTCTAACCTATCTTCATCTAAGTATTTGGAAATAGGATGGGAAAGACTAAAAAAGCAGCAAAGGTGTAAGTTGAAAATTGATAATCCATGTATCCTATAAAGAGGACGCATTAAGACTCTCAGAAAGGTCACGAAAGTTCTCTGAATGAGCTGTGGTGCAGATCCCTCGAATGAGGCCACGTCCTGTCTCCCAGCTGCTGGGAGTGATGATGCCAACAACTCCCAGCTGTCAGCTTCTCTGGAGAACTGTCCTCAGCCAGCAGAAGCACTACCCTACCCAGGAGGCTGTGAGCCTGTTCATGGGTTCTAGTATCTATGAGCTCATCCATGAGCACAGCATCACATGTGCTGTAAGACTCACAAATGCCCCCAAGGGAGATAAGTTATGTGATGCAATTCATACTTTGGGGGTTTCTCAAAGGACCTAGCTAGTGCTTGACTCTAGACAAGGACCATTGCTTTGTGTAGCATTAGCTGTACTGTTAAAGGATTCTTTACAAAAGGTGGGGGGTTAATAATCCTTTTGTCTAGAGTACCATCATCACGACTCAGTTATCTCCCAACAACCCCGCCTCTTGATAACGACATTGACAATTATATTTCAGCCAGAGACATCAGGTGAACATTCAGTGAATACCAGCACTGACTGGCCACGGGTGTTCCAACCTTCAACAACAGGGGTGTGCCAGAACAGAGAGTAAGAGATAAGTAATTATTTGAGGTTACACCTGCACATTTGGCAGCTGTGGCAACAGGTGGAGTAAAATGAGCCAAAGTATTATGAGAATGGCAGAGAGGTATCAGAAAGAATATTTACCAACTGGGGCTGGAGAGATGACTCACAGGTTAAGAGCACTAACAACTCTTCCAGATGGTCCTGAGTTCGATTCCCAGCTAACCACATGGTGGCTCACAACCATCTATAATGAGATCTGGTGCCCTCTTCTGGCGGGCAGGCATACATGTAGACAGAACATTATATACATAATAAATAAATTAAATTAAAAAAATGAAGAAGGAAGAAAGAAAGGAAGGCAGGAAGGCAGGAAGGCAGGAAGGCAGGAAGGCAGGAAGGCAGGAAGGCAGGAAGGAAGGAAGGAAGGAAGGAAGGAAGGAAGGAAGGAAGGAGGGAAAGAAAGACAGGTAGGAAGGAAGGAAGGATGGAAGGAAGGAAGGAAGGAAGGAAGGAAGGAAGGAAGGAAGGAAGGAAGGAAGGAAGGGAGAAGAAGGAAGAATATTTACCAGCATGTTGATGGCATCTACTCCTGGAAAGAAAAATCCTTTATTCTTTTTATTATGCTTTCCTGTTTTATTTTTATTTATTTCAATGCATAGCTTTAAAGAACTATATCAAGTGGATAATAAGCCATCTTGTTTGACTTCTTCATTTTGCAGATGAACACATGGGGCTCAGAGTGGCCCTCATAGACTCACTTGGAAGCTGTGTGCAGTGTGAATGCAGCTCTATGGCCCACCAGGCCTGGAATGGAAATGATGCTGTCCACAGATGAGCAGCAGAGGTAGGGAAGCTTCTGAGAGTGCTTATGTGTGTTGATCAGCACCAGTATTTCATTCTGTTAATTGCCAAATAATGTTGCATCCTGTAGGTATATTTGAGTCTAAAAATATGTTGCCTTGGAAAAGTTCTTCTCTTGTTTCTACAGAAGATGAGAACCTGTGGATTGCTTCCAGACTAATATGGTCTCATGGAACAAGACCCCCGAAAGGTTGCTCTGAACACCCCCACAAAGAAAATATTTTGCTTAACTGCTGACTGAGATGAACCTATCACACAGGATACACCATGAAAGATTTGATTAACAGTGCCCCCAAACAGCAGGAAGTAGTATGGACAGAACTAGACCTATATTCCCAAATATTGTTAATAATTGTTTGTTTACATTTAAAGAGAGATATGATACAGATATGAATAATTTACATTGATATGGATCTTGGTTTCTTGATACAAATTTAAGGTAAATTTTTGTTACATTGTATATGTATAATTCTGCCCTTGATTAAGATATTGTGTTTGTGTAGTTCATTTTAAAATGTAATATATAATTAAGAAATATAGGTTAATAGTCATCTAAATAATAGTCAAGATTGTAGTCACGTTAGTTAGCTTCTCTAGATATATAGAGATATATTTCAGTTAGTTAGGTCTTCTTCAAATCTTTCAGAGACCTTCAGAATATGGCATTTAAAATGTTTTAAGAAGTTAGTACTTTTCATGACAATGAGACACATCTGCTCCTGGCAGCACCAATTACTTCAAGAGGAAGATGGGCTTCAAAGAGGCTCATTATGAAGGTGATTAGCCATTTGGACAAGAAACTGCTATTGCCTGGACTGCTTAACTGAACATGCAGGACCCACAGAGAAATGACTGCTGAGCTTGCCTAAAGGTGAGATGGTCCTTCAGGGTTCCTGCTTCATGAAAAAGTCTGCAAGACATTCTGCAGGATACAAAAAAATGTGACCAACAAACTTCCAGTATAGGTGGAACTGTCCTTGAAATTTTCTGCTTCATGGAAAAGTCTGCTGGATACTATGAGCCAGTAGGCTGAAGATGGATGCCCCAACAATACAAAAGAACTTTGAGTGACTGTCCAGGCAATGAGATGTCTCTGTCAATTCTAGAATTTTGGAAGTTGCTCACAATGCACTTCCTGTTAACTTAAGTAATATTATATCCTTTTGGAGTCTTTGACAGAGTTTAAGAATTTATAGTTATAGTTTTTCTTAGTTATGGTAAAAGATAAAGTAGATATAAATATTATAACTGTAATTCTTACTTGATACCTGTTTTGTTATATGTAATTTTACTGTTAAAGTTGAAACCTTCCTTTATTATACATAAAAGGGGAGGTGATGTGGGCGTCCCCTCTGTGTGCTATGATTACCATTAATGAATAAAGAAACTGCCTTGGCCTGTTGATAGGGCAGAACTTAGGTAGGCAGGGAGGACTGGACTGAACGCTG
This sequence comes from Microtus ochrogaster, assembly GCF_000317375.1. Taxonomy (NCBI): domain Eukaryota; kingdom Metazoa; phylum Chordata; class Mammalia; order Rodentia; family Cricetidae; genus Microtus; species Microtus ochrogaster. The sequence goes on along the minus strand of NW_004949101.1, from coordinate 1,992,083 downwards.
GGAGAAAGAAGAGCGGAGTCAGAGAGACTCCATGGAGCCACTGCCAAAGTAAGACATGCCGAAACTTTAGCCGGTAAACCACAACCACATGGCAATACACAGATTAATAGAAATGGGTTAAATTAAGATGTAAGAGTTAGCCGATAAGAAGCCAGAGTTGATGGGCCAAGCAGTGATTTAATGGATGCAGTTTTCGTGTGGTTATTTCTGGGCTGAGCAGCCGGGCGCCCAGGACAAGCAAGCAGCCCTCCTTCCTGCATGAAATTACGTTGTTTGGGTGTGCCAGCAGAGGTGCATATCCACACAGGCACTCTCTGTCTCTTGCCACGTGATGCTTTGTGCTGACTCAGGACTCTGTCAGCAAGAAAGACATCGCCAGAAACCCCTAGACTTTACTGCACTTTCCAAACCCTGAGCCTCTATTCTTTATAAAGTAGCCGATCCTCGACATTTCATTATAGTAGTAAGAAGCCAGTTAGTACAACGTGATCTCTGAAATGCAAAGTCCTGGGAAAGGGCTTGAAGTTGCCTCAAGAAGTCAACATCACCTTTCATTAGAAGGTGGTGGTGTAATCAGTGATCTTCCATTTGCCAAGGCTGCTAGACCTAAATAATCTTTGGGCAAATGAGAATCTTGTCTCTATGATGCGATGATTAGCTATGATTCGTGCTAGATGGACCAGTCAAGCAAAGACCTCATCTTCTGGTGACCCAGGCCCATGATCAGAGTTTTGTGGGTACAGCCAGAACCAGGTGGGACTGGAGTTCAGTTTCCACCGCTCACTCTCCCAGGTGGGCAGCTTCGCCTGGGAGCCCTGTCAGAAATTGTCCTGCTGGGATCATCCTGGCTGCCACCAAGGACAAGAACTGATTTTAAATGTGGAAAGAAGTTGTAGACAACCCCAAGTGTTGGGGTAGATGCCACAGAAGACTGGCCAGGTTTGTTTGTTTTAGAGACTTTTGTATCCAAGACTATTAATGAATTCACTTTGTAGCCAAGAATGACCTTGAGTCTCTGATCTTCCTTCCTGTTTCCCTCTTGGGAGTCAGGATTAAGGGCAAGCATCACACTTGGTTCATGTGGTACTGCAGAGTGAGCCCAGATCTCTATCCACGCTATGAAGCACAATCAATAAAAACTCAGAGACGGAAATTGGGGTTCAACCTGAAGGTCAGAAAAGCAAAACAGTCATCCACTGGCTCTTACCTCTACCTCAGTCTGAAGTGGCCGTACTGCCTCCAGGAATCTCGGAATGAGAATGAGAAATTGAGAGCTGTCTCCTCCCGTTTTACAATCCTGTCTAGTTCTGGGAATAAGGGCATACACCACTACTGCCTGGTTTCTATGGCAAACTAGTGTATCTACTGAGATTAAGGGTATGTGTCATTGCTGTCTGGTCTGTAAGGCTGGCTTGTGTGGCTGCTTTACTTTTCTGATCCTCAGGCAAGCTTTATTTATTAAGATACAAATGAAATGCCACTACAATGCTAGGCAAGCAGTCTACCAACAGAGCTCCATCCTACCCACCCCTTCTCTAGCCTGCCTTTGCCAGCTCCTACCATGGCACAGTCTGCCTGACTGAATATGTGTTTCCTCAGAGTAGAGCCTGAGATGAGGGCTTGAATTTAGGTGACCAACTTCAGAGCTGATGCAGGAAGACTGTAAGTGGTGAAAAACAGTTCCAGGGGAGCCAGCTTGCATTGGCCAATGGGTTACTGCTGTGGGCCCCCGGAACTGGGCCCCTCGTGGTCCTCTGAGAGCTTGTAAGGAATTGTCTTTCTGGGAAGCAAGGATCCTAGGATATTTCCTCACTAACTATTATCCATCATGGATTGACGGTCATTTCTAGGGTTTTAATTCCATAGTGTGACTGCTCTGCCCCATTTGAGCACTGATAATAACCTCAAACAGAGAGAAGCAAGTTGGCTTGGCAAGGAAACTGTCTGTAGGCTGCTTCTGGGGTAAATTAAGGGAGCATAGGCGGAGTCCGGATGAAGAGTTTCCCCACCCATGACAGGTCCACTGACCAGTAGAGCAGAGGCACCAGTGGGAACCTGACTGTGATCTCTGTCCCCTCCTCTGTCCCCTGGGAGGGAGGGGGATGGATGGAAAGAGTGGGAAAACACTGATGCAAAAAAAAAAAAAAAATGCAAAAGACCTCAGCCTGGAGCAGATTGACTGGGTTTGAATGAATTGCTTGTTCTCAAACAGAAGGAATTTTATTTGAATAGTTAATCCTCACGTGTAGCAACAGCCCAAAGATCGCCCCCAGATGATTATTATTTGCCCAAAGTGCTGCAGGCTGGGGAAATCTTCATGTACCTCTTTTCCTTTTAAACACCAGATCCTGTAGCCGGGCCAAGATATTTGAAAACAAATTGTAAGCTCCATCTGCCAGCTGGGGGCATGCTGAGACAAAGGAAGGAATCTTACTGGCAGACCTCACAGGCCAGAAGACCCTTAATCCAGGCAGACAGATTTGAACACATTCTTTCCCTCCTAGGCAGACATTCCTCCATCCTTGAAGATGCTACTTCCAACAGATTTTGTCTGTGGCTGTCAGTTTTTCAGTTTAGATTTAGCTATGGTGTCTATATGATGGCATCTCCTAGTATCTGTCTGAGGATCAGCTCCAGGACCCCCTTGGATACCCAAACCCATACATACTTAATCCTCTAAATAAAATGGTGCGGTATTTGCACAGAACCTAGGAATATCCTCTAGCATAGGCTAAATCATCTGGAGGTTACATATAATGCCCAATACAGTAGGAATGCCATTCAAACAGCTGATGTGCTGTATTGTTAAGGCATAATGACAAGAATGAAATCTGTATGTGTTCAATACAGACAGACATCGTTTAGATTTTTTTTTTTTTTTTGAGCTGGTGGATACAGAGGAACAACTGTATCAGCCTAAGCCAGCAGAGGAGAAAAGCTCCCCGGGGGTCCCTGGTAATTCCAAACCAACAGGTGCTGAGGCGGGAGGGAGGCTAAGGAACCCTCTATGAGTCCACTGAATGCTGTGTGCAGGGTTTCTCCCAGAAGACAGGGAGAATTGAAGAGACAAGAGCCCGTCTGTACCACAGAGAAGCCCTCGGGGGTCACAGCTCATTTTGAAAGAAGCCCTTTACTAGCCAGAAGACTTCTTGCGTCTCAGTGACACCCACTCAGTGTGGTAGAAAAATGATCCAACAGTGCTGGAATCGCCGCCTGCAGCCTCAAAGGTGGAAAACTCAATGGCGTTGCGGTTTAGAGCGAGGTCTGCGGCTTCAGCCGGTATTTTAATCACTTACTTAGAATACTTCAACGCTGTGGAGGGAAATCTCTTGCAAGTTGTTAAGTGAAACTGGTCAGCTATAAAGGATATTGTCATCTTCCAAGGGCAGAAAAGTTAAGTTTTAAAGGCTGTTTATATGAGACACAGTTTTCAAAAAGTTACTATACCTTTTTAGACAGACTTCCATGTTCACTGTCCATGGAAGAGCAACGTTCTAGTCATTCGCTCTGATTCTCAGTCATCCAGCAGAGATCCACGTGACTGCTGTCGGACACGGTGCCAGACACGAAAGATAGAACTTTGCTAGAGGCAGTGGCGCAGGGCTTCTGCCCTGTCACTAATCCTGGAAACAGGTGGTTGGTGAGATGCTGCAGGTTGAGCTTGAATCTCTTGTGTTTGTTTGGTTTTCACAACAGGGTTTCTTTGTGAAGCCCTGGCTGTCCTGAAACTAGCTCTGTAGACCAGACTGGCCTTGAACTCACAGAGTTACTGGGATTTTAAAGACATGCCCCACCACCCACCACCCGGCTATATATGAATTTCTTTAAAACATAAGTTAAAAAAGCAAAAGTATCTTAATAGCTAAAAATCAGAAACATCTAAAGGAAAGATGATGCCAGGACTGAATTTGAAGGAAAAGTTGGCAGGTTTATGTATGTCTAGATTTTGAAAGATATCACTCCTCTCATATGGGTCTTTGGGTAAATCAAGCTCTTTCCACATGTCAGGGGTAAGGAAACTGGGATAGTGGTGCATGTCTGTACTCCAGAGGCAGAGGCAAGAGGACCATGAGTTAGAGGCCACCAAAGAGTGAGAACCTCCCTCAAAAGAAAAAGAAAGTGAGGTGAGTAAGGACCCCTCACTCATCTGGCCACTGTGCACACTGTACACAAAAGGCTTAGCACAAGAGAAATACAGCCTGGACATGGCATAAGCTGTTTCCACACGCACAAGAAACTCACATAGCATAGTGTTTGGCACTAGACAATGGCCAGTTAATGTTGATTGTCTTTTACCACTGCACAAATACACACACATGACTGTAGGCCCAAATCAAAGTGGTGGCAATCCAATGAGTCAGAAAAAAAAATAGAGTTCAATTTGTGAGATTTTAACAAAGAAAAATCAAAGCGATCAAGCCTCTGACCACAACTTATGGACTGTGGCACAATAACACACGCACACACAGTACAAAAATCTAAAATTTTTTTCCTTAAAGATACATCTTTACTGATTGATATTTTCACTGTCAAGAATAATTTTAATTCGAAACCACTTTTCTTTTGAAAGTCCAAGAGTATTAACCCATTGCTTTTCTAATTCTAGTCGTCTGGTCTTCTGTGCTTTTGACTCCCGCCCCCCTCTAAAAACTGCTTGCGGCTCTCAGACCTTCTCCAATATTGTGTTAATCCAAAGATGTGAGGAGAAAGACCACTAACTCAGATCATCATGGCCAAATTAGTTAAAGCAAGCAAATAATTAAAGCAAGCTTTTCATTCCTGTACATGGGCTGCCTCCCCGTAAGGTGGGGTTCAAGAGGTCAGCATTGGATGTAAGGAAGATAAGGGTTTTTATAGGTCAGGAATAGGGGATTTCCAAATGAGGGATTTGTCAGGCAAATAGGTTGGGTTATAGAAGCAGAACATAACAAGGTGGTCATAACAATAGGTGGCCATAACAATAGGTGGTCATAATAACCTTTTGAAACACAGGTAAGGTTGCAAGATGATCATAACAACCTCCTGAAACAAAGGTATGGTTGCAAGGTGGAAATAATAATTTTTTGAAACAAAGACATGATTGCCATTTTCTGGAGCAGGCAGAGCAGAACCATTTGTAGTTAAGATTACAGGGGAAACCTAGCTCAGTCTTTGAGAAGCAGAGATTTAATCATAAACAGGAATGGATCTAGTTTGTCTTTTTTGTAAGATGGCTTTCTTTTTTTTTTTTTTTTTTTT
>NW_004949101.1:1936877-1986745 GCF_000317375.1 Microtus ochrogaster | reverse complement strand
TTTTTTTTTTTTTTTTTTTTTTCCTGAGACAAGGTTTCTTTGTGTAGCCTTAGCTGTCCTGGAACTCTCTCTTTAGACCTGGCTGGTCTTGAACTCACAGAGATTCACCTGCCTCTGCCTCCTGAATGCTGGGATTAAAGGTGTGTGCCAACACTGCCTGACTGTAAACTGGCTTTTAAGCCTAAAATGGAGGCAGGCTAGTTCATCCCTTGCTCTGTGATGAAATCCTACAGGGCTCATAACTGGCAGGAGCCTCCCCTCTGGTTACTCCTTCAGTTGTAATGTTGTTTTGTTTCTCATTTCCATTGTCTTTTCTTTATTTCTAGAATTACGGTGTTTAAATGTTGACTCTGAATTGATCCTTTAAACTTTTCTCTGCTATAGTTTCTCATTTCCTTGTCCTGGCTAGATTCTAGGATACTGCCTCAACTTTATTTTGTAAACTTTCTATTAAGGATTTTATCCCTGATATCACATTTGGTGTTTAAAATTTTCCATATATATACATATTGCTTTATAGGGTCTTATTTGATGTTATTGGGGCTTTCTTTTGATGTCTTAAACTGCTAAATTTGCTTAATTAGCTTCATTGCTAATTTGACTAATTGATTTGCAGTGGTGACAACTTGCCCCAAGGTAAAGATGATTACCATACAAGCCTAGAGACCTGAGTTCAATCCCTGGAAGCTATGTCACCTGGAAGTTGAGATCAGACTCTAGGAACGTATCCTTTGACCTGCACACACAAACAATGGCACATGTGCTCCCCACAACAACAGGGATAAAATTGTTGATACTATATTAGTTCTTCATCTGAGTATATTTTGGCAAGTGTATTTTATTTTTAAAAGCCTTGATCTGTACATGTGTTTACATGATACAGTATCAAGGAAAAAAAAGGAATTTTCCCTCATGCCTTTCCCAAATTTTGCCCCCTACAAAGGTAATCACTAGACTGCATTTTTATCACTGTACATTTTTTGCCTGCTCTGAACTCTAATATAAATGGAAATGTGCGGTATATATTATTTTGTGCCCATCTTTTTTCTCTGTGTTGGTTCATGAGATCCATCCATACATATACACAAATACATCTATGGTTTCTTCATTTTTATTGCTATTTTCCAATATTAACATTATATCAAAATTTATTTATTCACTCTATTGTTGCTATGATTTAGATACGAAGGGCCCCAAGTGGCTCATTTGAAGACTTGGGCCCCAGATAGGGACACTATTGAGAGGTGGTATCATGAAGATGCTAAACCCACCTATGGAGTGATGGGTTCACAGGTGAATCGCCTATTAAGTAGTGAGACCAGGTTGGAAAAAGTAGGTTCCTGGAGAAGTACCTTCCAGGTGGTATCTTATCCATCATTCACTCCCTGCTCCTCCCTGCCTCCACTTCCTGTACATGATGAGTTAAGCCACTTTGTTCCACTAGATGCTGCTCACCATGATGCTCTGCCTCCCCACACATGGTCTCAGAGAAGCCAAGTGACCATAGTCTAAGACCTCAGAAACCAAGAGCAAGATGAATCCTTTCTCTCTTCAGTTGTTGAGCTCAGATATTTGTTACAATGATAAAAAAAAAAGTGGACTAACACAATGGTTGATAAATCTGAGAGTATTTTAAGCTTGGAATATTTTAATTTTAATCATGTTTCAATTAGCATTCTTCTACAAGCCTCTTGAGCACACAGGCAAACTTACCTGGATATCTTCAAATAGAATTCTTAGGCCATAGGATGTATATATGCCCTTCTACAGGAAATTTTAACACAAATTTCAAAAGTGGTTGCACCAGTTAAAAACCCTACCTTTAGTATAGGAGACTTCCCAGTTACTCTATATCCTTGGTAGATCTTACAATTCTAACTCTCCTCTCTCTCTCTCTCTCTCTCTCTCTCTCTCTCTCTCTCTCTCTCTCTCTCTCTCCTTTGATGGGGAACCTCCTTCAGCCAATGGCCTTTGAGAGGCTGGATCAAGATGGGCGATTTACAACATGTCATGGCAATTCTATGACGTTTTAATTTGCAATTCCCTGCTAAGTTGAGCAGCAATTGATGCAATGTTCTTAAAAACCTTTTTCACGTGATTCACTTTTTATACTGGTTTATAGGTATTTTTTACATGTACAATATATCAGCCTTTGGTCTGGTACATACATGTATTATACAAGCACAAATAATAACATATATGTACATTGCATGTATTTCTCCTCATCTGTGACTTGACTTTTCACTCTTTTCTTTTACAACCAGCTGCCATAGCCAGGGTTTCAATTACTGTGATGAAAGACCAGGAACAAAAAGTAAGTTAGGAGGAAAGGGTTTATTTGGCTTACACTTCCAGATCACTATTCATCACTGAAGGAAGTCAGGACAGAAGCTCAAACAGGACAGAAACTTGGAGGCAGAAGCTGGTGCAGAGACCATAGAGAGATACACGTACCGGCTTGCTTCTTCTGGCTTGCTCAGTCTGCTTTATTATAAAACCCAGGACCACCAACCCAATGACAGAGCCACCCACAATGGGCTGGGCTTTCTCCCATTGATCACTAATTAAGAAAATGCCCTACAGCCAGGTCTTATGGAGGTGTCTTCTCAATTGAGATTCCTCCCCTCAGATAACTCCAGCTTGTGTCAAGCTGACATTAAACTAGCCAGCACACTAGTGACGACTTTGCAAAGGTTTGTTTTCATTCTCTATGTATGAATGAATGCTTTGCCTGATGTATGCAAGTATAATGTATATGCCTAGTGCCTGCAGAGGCTGGAAGAGTTATAAGCAGGTGTGAGCTGCTTGCAGGTGCTAAGAACTGTAGTGCTTTTAATAGCAGAGTCAGCTCTCCTGCCCATGACTGGTGATTATCATCATCTTAGAAATGTTATCCTTCTGCAGGATACTAAGATACTCTGTCGTGCTACTTCCGTTACGTTTTTTATTTCTTTTGTGTGTGCATGCACATGTGAGTGTGTGTGAGGGGGATGTCTATGCATTGGCACTTATGCAGAGGTCAGAAGATGACTTTGGGGAGTCAGTTCTCTCTTTCCACCCTGCAGATCCTGGGGATCAAACTCAGGTCATCGGGATTGGCAGCAAGTGTCTTTATCCACTGAGAAATTATTTCTTCATTTTGAGATGTATGATCCAGATGAACTTTATCTTTATGTGTGATGCAAGGAGGAGCCAATGATTTTTTTTCTCCTTTGGGTTATTAGTTAACTCAGATTTATTTATAGAAAATATTACCTTTTCCCTATTGAGTTTCAATGACACTCTTCACCAAAGTCAAAAGCATAAGTGTGTGTGAGTCTGCTTCTGGGCCTTGGGCTCTGTTGCTCTGTTTGTCCATCTTGCATCTTTTCCATGTGGTTTTATAACAGAGCAGCAATTAGGTGAGCTTTGTTTCTAACAGTTCCATGACCACTCTTGATTCTTTGTATTTCCATAGGACTTTTAAGGTCAACTTGTACATTTCCTCTCTCTCTCTCTCTCTCTCTCTCTCTCTCTCGCTGTTTCTGCTTTTACATTGAATCTTTGGATGACTACAAAGAATTGGCATCTTTATAACATTAGGAATTCTCCCAGTTTCCATGGTCCTTTGTGTGGGACTCTCACATATCCATATTTATTACTAAATATTTTATCTTAAATTATATTAGACATAGTACAATTCTTTAAAAGCTCACATCTGATCTTTGGTATTGTCTTGGGAATAAGGCTGGTTTTGCCAACTGGTCACCAATTCTTTGGTCTTACTAAACCCATTTATTAACCCTAATTATCTATAAACTATTTCTTCTTTTCTTGGTATCAGTTGTGTCAGCTGTTTTATTAAATTTTTTTGTCTTCCTTTCCAACATACATAAGCTCCTTTTTTCTTTCCAGTTTACGCTGGCCAGAACTACCTTATGCTATTGAAGAAATGTGTGCCAGCAGGCACCCTTCTTCCATTCCCAATTACAGAAGGGAAGCTCTCAGGAGCTCACCATTAACTGTGAGGCTTTCTGTGGGACATAGATACATACACATTATTAGATTGGAAAAGTTCTCTGCAAAGGTTTTCTGTCAATTGCATAAGCCCGTTGACGCAGAACATTCCCATAAGTCAGGCAAAGCAGATTTAATACAGAAAGCAGATTTAGTACAGCAGATAGACAACGAGAATGAATAGACACTCTCAGGATCCACGGCAAACCAATTCTGCAAGGCCCAGGCAAGCAGCCTTGCATGGACAGACTCATGTACAAGCTCCACATCGCACTATAACCGAGGCCTCTGAAAACAGACCCCAGTGCCACTAAGCACAGGCATGTTGAGACATCACATTCTTGGATGAAAGAGGCTATGGCACACATTTTCTCCTTGTCTCCAGTTGACACATCTGAGATACATTCAATCCCAGAATTGCAAGTCTGGGACAGAAGAGATGGGTCTACCAAGGTCACCTGGGGGTTCTGTCATCCTGCATTTTCCTGTGTTCCTCACATGCTGTGAGGCTTTTAATTATGCATTGGACTTGTTACTACTTTAGCTTTGAGGAAATCGTTTTGATTTTGTTTGTTTGCTCATTTGTAGGTTTGTTCTCTCTATACTGGGCACTGAGCTAAGAAGGTAATCTACTACTAGGCTATAGCCTCAACACTTGTTTTTGACTTTTGTTGAGACAGAGTCTCACTGTGTGGTGTAGCTAACTTGGAATTTGTTATGACCCTGGTTAAACTCAAATACATAGCAATCCTCCTGCCTCTGACTCCTGAATCCCAAGATTTTAGGTATGAAGCACCACACCTAGATATAGGAAATCACCTTATATCTGTCTTAGTTAAGATTTTATTGCTGTGAAGAGACACCATGACCCTACCTCTTCAATGTTCCACTGTCTCCCACTAATGCCACACTAGAGAACAAGTCTTCAACACACGGCCCTTTTGAGGGGCATTTAAACTCTATACATTCATCTGGCTCTATGTGTGTGTGCGCACACATGCACGCGCACATGTTACAGCCATGACGTAACGCCCACGTGGAGGTCAGAGAACAACATGTGGTCATTTTGCTCTCCTTCTACCCTGTGGATTGCATGTTAGGTTTGGTGGAAAGTCCCTTACCCCCTCACCCTATCTGCTTTCTTGCCGGCTTTCCTTTCAGGAAGAATGGTTCCTGTTTCTTCTTGCTTTCTCTCCTTGCTGAGTATCAGACTCAGGCCCTCACACATGGTAAGCTTGTTTGCTCTCTACCAGTGAGCCACACCCTAGAACTATTTCTCTTTGCTAAGATTCATTTTATTCTTAACTATGATATGAGGGGTCTGTGTTGGGTCATACACATGTGAATGCCTGTGCCCATGGAGGCCAGAGGTGTGGGATCTCTTGGAGCTGGAGTTGTAGGCTCTTGTGTTGCCTGATAAAGGTGCTGATGACTGAACTTGGGTCTTCTGGAAGAGTAGTAAAGGCTCTAAAGTGCTGAGTACCTCTCCTGCTCCTCAAAAACTGTCTTAATCCAGTTCTCAGCCACATGATAAAACCACCATAACTTTTAACATCTCACACATCCTGAGTCAGTAATCTAATATGTCATAATTAATATCAGCACCAATACAACATTTCGATCACTGTATCTGTTACAAAAGCAATCTAAAGGGGCTAAAGCCATGGAATAACTATGCCCTTGAGTTTGCCAGGCCATTTCATTATTGAATTCCTCTTTTTGAAAGAAATCTATTGTATGCAGTTCAGACTTTGCTAGGTGGCAGGGGTGAGATTTCCCTCTCTGTCTCCTGAGGTCACCAGTGCTTTTAACCACTGCCTAAAGTGTGCCCGGTGTTGATTACCATACCTCAGATTAACTAGATTCAGCATGCAACAATCATACTCCATTCAGCAGGGCCCATCTCTGGTGAATTGTGGACATTAATGACAGTTGCAAGAGCTCAAATATTATATAATCACTAATTACATTCTGTGCAATTAGTAGAGGCTCATCAGTGTGAATCACTAATGGCTGATCACCCCATTCTCTCTGGGAGGAAGTAGACGGGCTTCATAATTTTCTGATTGTATTAGCATAGGTACAAATGTTATTAACAAACCTTGGCGGTCATGAAGAGGCTGAGTGGCTGTGATGGACAAAAGGCAAGAGACTCTACCTGATGGGTGCAGACCCTTCACTCTGAACCTCAAAACTGGGTGTTTGTGATTTTTGGGGTGCATCTCATTCATCCACCAGCTTCTGAATGGAAAACCCACGCGACATCCCAGCCATCAGGCTAATAAGAGATGAATGCAAGGCCATTTAAAGAAACAAACCCCAAAAAGGAAGTCTGGAAACCTGTTTTCTTAAAATGTGTTCTGAAAGCCAAGTTTTAGGAATCTACAGATGTACCAAGATCCGAAGCCAGTGACTAAATGAAAGGTATACTTCTGAAAGGGTAGGGTGCTTATATATGACCTTTGTTTACCCTCCACCTGCTAGGTTCCTTTTTTGCTTTGCTAGCATTGTGACAGCACAATTCAACAGACTAGGTGGCTTATGCAAGAGAAGTCAGTGGTTGGCGTTCTCTCCTGGGGCCACACGTGGCCATCCTTCTTGTCCCTCTGGCTTTTCTTCATGTAGGAGCACCTCTGGAGTCTGTGTGTGCAAATCCCCTCTCTGAAGACCATTCATATGCCTCAGTTTTGCCTTAATCCCATCTTTACATACCCTTCTCCGAACACAGCCCCATTGTGAGCTGCTGAAGGTTGGGCTTCTGCATGAATTTGGCAAGGATGTAATTCAGCTCATAGCTGGAAGTAGTCCAACACAAGTTCTTGCTGGAAGATTGGAGAGAGGCTTGATTAGGCCCATGCTGGAAATGGCAAATTGGAGAAAACTGATAGCAGCCAGCAGCCACATGCAACGGCCAAACATGTGTGGTTAGTCTGAGTGAAGAATTGATATTTATCATTACTTTCCATTTTAATTAATTTGATATTCAAAACTAAAAGTGTGAAAATATTCTACAGCTTAGTTGCTGTTTGGGTAAGGTTAAATGTCATTTCAACTACTGTAATTGCAATGTCTAACTTAAGCTGGGTTCCCAGTGTCAAATGCACGTTAGAATTCAGAGATAGAACAAGAAGAAAAAAAAACACAAAGCTAAACATCTCAACATTTTCACAGTATATATGGAAATAAAAACTGTTTTAAATCTATCGTGGTAACTGAACTATTCTTTTAAAATTGATTTGACCTGTTTCTTTCGGGGGTTGATGGTGTGACAAAAATAGTGAGCTACATGTCCGCTTCTCTATATATGTCTGCTTTTATCTACACGTCTGTTTCTCTCTACATGTCTGCTTCCATCTCCATGTCTGTTCCTCTCTGTCCACTGGACAGATTCAAGGAAACTTATGCTACTAGTATTCACCAGAGTTGGGTCAGCACACAAACTAAATTATAGCTTCCTCTTGCCAAAGCAATTAAGGTTCTGTGTTCTTTTGGGCCCTCTGTAGCTAAATTAAAATAACAAACCCATTTCTCCTTAGGTGTTAATATATAATTAATTTTCCTATGAAGCTTCTTACTAATCATTTTCTAAATACCAGAATTTAAGAGTCAGAAAAAATTTTCTCCATAATGAAAAAGGTAATATTGTTATCCTGGTATTCTGCTTCCGCAAAAAAAAAAAAACCAAAAAACAAAACAAAAAAAAAACAAACCCACTAGCTTACTTTGTCCTACCACCATCCCCTCAAACTTACCTCCTTCCCCAGTTGCTAGAAAATCCCTGAGTAAGGCAGCTGATACCCTTTATTTAATACACACTGGACACCCTTTCTGGTTTCTTTTTCTACAGCGTGATGAAGCCAAGAAGGTTCTGTGGAGTCTTTGGTTCTAGAACATCTTTGAGATTTGATCTTTGCTGCGACAATGAGGACTCTGAGGAATTGTAGAAATCAAATTCAAGAGTTTCACAGGACTATTTTGAGGATGCATTTTTTTCTATTACAAATTAAAATTAAAAACTAAAAAAATCACATTAAAGATGAAAGCATTGAACATTACAGCGCCAAGGATTAAAGGTTTGAAGTTCAAACAGCAATTGATATTAGGTAAAAATAACTATTGGTTCCTCCTGATTCGTTAGTGTGGTTCTTATCTGCTTGTTTCTGGGTTTTGATTTGTGCTTCTGAAGGTTAAATCTGGGGGCTTGTGAGTGCTGAGCACTTGTCCTGCCCCTGAGCTGCACCCCGAATCTTTAACCTGCTCTTACGCAGCTTAATCCCCAATGTCAATAAAAAACACCAGATAGAACATGAAGACATCCCGTAATTCAGCTTGTCCTTAACCCACCCACCAAGACATGTGAAACTTCCCATTCTTCACCAGTGCTAATAGAGAATGTCGGCAAGTCCCTAGATGACCAGAGAAATAGTCCAATATCACATCCTCATTCTGAAATACACACCAAGGGGTGCAATCAAAGAGATACTTTTTTTTCCCTTATCTCTTTGTTCTTTCTGACATCAGTGAGCCTTGAGGAATAATGAAATCAGCGCAGACATTCATTGGAAAGATGCCGCCTGCTTTGAAGATCACTTGCTACCTAACTGCCTTGGTCATTTACATGGAATTCAGGGAGGATTTCAAAGTGTTTCTCTCCCTTGTTATTGGGATAAAAGGGAGACTCAGGTGTTCAGTGTGTAGTGTGTGTGTGTGTGTGTGTGTGTGTGTGTGTGTGTGTGTGTGTGGTTTAATATTTGATGAGGCTTCATTCCACACACACAAGAATTCTCATGTGGATTTTACTTTTCTGTCTTTAATTGAAGTGGTTCAGATGGAATCAATGGTGAAAACTGTATCCAGATTCAAAAAGAAAAAAAATTACAGTCAGAAAAGAGACACATCAGAAATTTTCTAAACGTGTGGTCACCGCAACATATGTTTAGCGGAAAAGAATGGATGGAAAGTTGGTAATGGTTCCCAGAAGAGAAAACACAAAGGGCCTACAGAGGAAGAGAAGATGAAGAGCTGAGTCCTCCTCTATCAAGTTTAGTAGAAAAATGTAGAAAGAAAAGAAACCCAGAGAACAGTCATTTTAAGTGGAGTTTGGAGACAATCGACAATCAAAAGTAGCTCAAGTTGTTGAAGAGTTTTGCTTCCCTTGGAAACCCTTCCACGCTGTTCAAGACTTGCTCTTCCAAGGCATTTTCGGCATGACTTCTAATTATGCAAAGAGTCGTCCACACTCTGCATCTATATTTCCCATGCTGCTCACCCACTGTCACCCGCTTCACAATCCCCACCCCACCGCCCAACCCCCTCCTCCTTCCCTTGCAAACCTCATCTTTCCAAATGCCATTTAGTCAGCTCTCTAATGGGTTCCCTGGTTAGCAAGTCCAGTGGGCCCTTCTCTATAGTGTTGCCTAGAGTTCTGTCCTTGTTTTCTTCACCCTTGTGGGGAATGCCTCCATTAGCCACATGTCCGACCTTACACGCATGTCGATGGTGAACGAACCTGGTGTTACCTCTATGCCGATGAGCTGAACAGTTCAGAAAATGGGCATCTCAAACTAGTGGATCCGAATCCCAAGTCCCCATCTTCTCTCATGCAGCCTGCTTCCCATTCTGTGCAGCATTTGCATTTGTATGAATGACTGCTAGCCTGTTACCTAAGTGAAAAATAAAGGAGGTGTTGTTCCAGAAAGCCGTGAAACACTAGAAACGAAATACACTAAGACATACAAGATCCACAGATAGGAGCCCTGAAAACCAAGAGAAAAAAAAAGCATTCAAGAAACAATAAGCACTGAAGAGAAACAAATAACAGAATAAAAGAGACAAACCAAATAAACAAGAGCATCAATACCTAAAAAGACACATTTGCCTCTACTCACAATGATGTACTGTATTGTGGAAAATCCAAATATACTTGTACTAGAACAAATAGAATAAAGTTCCATATACAAAAATAGTTTTATTTTTGTGTACCATAAACAAATAAATGGAAAACGGTTTGTGCGCATATATGCGTGTGGTATAAATATATGCATGCATAGTTAAATGTATGTGGGCACATATGTGTGCAGGTATGTATGCAAATATATGTGCTTGTGTGTATGTAAGACACGAGATGGCATCAGGTGTCTTCTTTGCTCTCTGGTCACCTTATATATTTGACTTGGGGTCTCTCACTTGAACTCAGAGCTTGCTGAAATCTTCTTAGCTTGTTCTGGGGATCCTCTTTCTCTTCATCCTGACAGATGATCAGCAGGCTGCCAGCCTTCCTGGTACTACATAAGTGCTAGAAATCCAAACTCTAGTCCACATATTTGCAAGGCAAGACCTTTATTTACCATGTCATTGCCCCTTCCCTAGAAAAAGGAATTTTGAAATGTCATTTGCAATAGCATCAAAAGCATCCAGTACCCAGAGATGGGTGTAACAGAGTTGCAGCATGTTTATAGTACTGTAATATCACTTTGAAAACCTGAATAAAAGAAAGATACAATTTTCAGTGCTTAGAAGACTCAATTTTATAAAGATGAAAATTCAATTCTCCCCATATCGATCCATTTACTCAACATATTTCTAACCCATGTCCCAGCAAGCGTTATTAGAAACCAACAGACTGACTTTTAATGTATATGGAAATGTAAAGAATGCAAGTTAGCAGAAACAATCATGAGATTAAGAAAAGAGCAACTTAGGATAACTAATGTCTCTACTGGATTTTAAGACTTCCTGTGAAATTATACTAGTGAAGACACTGTGGCGTTGCTTCAAAAACACACACATAGACCAATGTAACAGACCAGTGTCAGGTGTAGACTTACAAGTGTATAGTCAGCTTCCAATAAAGATGCCAAAATAACCCAAAGAGGAAAGCAAGATGCTTCGAATAAATATCGTGGAGAGTGGGAGATAGATCATGGAGGTCTGTGTGGTCACTTTATGTGGACATCACTTCCATTCATGAGGACAGAGCTCGCATGCATTCATCACTCCCTCCCAAGAGCCCCACCTCTTAACACTATCATTTGGGGATAAAGCTTCAGCAGGAATTTGGAAGAGACACTGTATCAAATAACTTTTCTTTTGTTGTGATTAGAAAAAAAAAAAAGAGCAATTTAAGGAAGAAAGAGTTCCTTTTGGCTTTCAGTTCCAGAAGGGCAAAGTCTGTCATGGTGGGGAAGGCACGGCTACAATCAGGGAAAACATGGCAGCAGCAACCGGAAGCTAGCTGCCCACATTTTCATCTATGAAGCAGAGACAGGGAGAGAACAGGAAGTGACCCCAGGCTATACACACCCAAAAACTGTTTCCAATGACGGACTTCCTCCAGCAAGGCCCCACCTCATACAGTTTCCATAACTTTCCTAAACAGCACCATCAGCTGGGTACCAAGTGTTCATGAGCACATGGAGGGGATGCAATTCTCATTTAAACAACCACAGACACAAACATTCAAACCACAGAGCTGTCACTCAGCATGCTGTTTCTCAGCTGGAGCTGCTGTGGTGTGTTGCCTGGGTCTCTGTCAAGCCTGAGGTACTCCTTCTTTAGTGGCTAAGTTGTGATTATACGTTAATATCAGAAGTCAGCACTTGACACTGGACCCTGGGTGCACAGGGGCTCATTATACAGTTGTGTTTACTTGTGTCCATAGTCAAAGCTTCCATAATAAAAAAAAATATCCAATAATATTGTCCTGGTTTGCTTTCTGTTACTATGATAAAACCATCACAACAGAAAATTGGGGAGGAAAAGGTTTATTTTATCTTATAGGTTATAGTCCATATCAAGAGAAGCTGAGGTTGGAACCTGGAGGCAGGAACTGTTGCAGAGACCCTGGAGGAACTTACTGGCTTGCTTTTTGTTAGGGACTTTTTGTCACAGCAGCAGAAGAGGAACTAATATATTATTCCTATAAAATTCATGCTCAAACTTTTTCACTAAGTATTAAAAGGTGGGAGCTATTCTGTCCTTACCAATGGTAGTAATGACCACATAAACCTAGCTTGTCCAGCTACTTTAACTATACAACCCAGACCCACCTGCCCAGGGATAGAACTATCTGCAGTGAGCTAGGCCCTCCTACCTTAATTAGCAATTAAGAAAATGCCCAGTCACTTTGCCTGATGGGTAAAATAAAAAACACATGACTGTGTTTGAGCAATGTTTTTCACACAGTGCCAACCCTCAAGTGCTTTCCACAAACCCTCCCTGCCTTCAAAACCAGTATCACGTGGGAGACTCTTGTACAATATTTGACAAGTTCTGCTGCCAACTTGATGTGAAGCTTTGTGTCCCTTGACTAGCCCAGTCCCAGTTTCTGTGTACTGACGCTAAAGATAGACTTTCCTATGGGGAATGGAGAAAACCCTTAGTAAATGTGCAAAGGATGGATGGAGTCCTGAGTGAATGTGTACTTTGAGATGGACACAACCACGCCAATGACACTAGTGCCTCAAACCTATGGTAACTGGCAAAGCCTTTCTCCAGGCGTCTTAGTTAGGGTTACCATTACTGTGATGAAACACCAAGACTAAAAGCAACTTGGGGAGAAAAGGGTTTATTTCACTCACAGTCCCATCTAACAGTTTTCTTAGGGTTTCTATTGCTGTGAACAGAGAACAGGACCACAGCAACTCTTATAAAGGAAAATATTTAATTGGGGCTGGTTTACAGGTTCAGAGATTTAGTCCATTATCATCATGGTGGGAAGCATGGTGGTGGACAGGCAGACATGGTGCTGGAGGAGCTGGGAGTTTTACATCCAGATCACAGGTAGCAGGAAGAGAAAAGAGACACACTGGGCCTGACCCGAGCATTTGAAATCTCCAAGTCCATCCCTAGTGACACATTTCCTCCAACAAGATCACACCTCCTAAAGCCACTCCCTGAGCATTCAAATATGAGTCTATGGGAGCCATTCTTTTCCAAACCACCACACAATCCATCCTCAAAAGCAGTAAAGTCAGGAGCTCAAACAGAGCAAGGACCTGGAGACAGGAACTAATGCAAAAGGAAGCATTTTCTCAAATAAAGTTCCTTCCTTTTAGATAACGATGGCTTTTGTCATAAAGCTGGCCAACACACCAGGTGAGACTCAGGAAGTTGGCAAAGCCTTTCTCTCTCTGGTCCAAGAGTGTTCACAAAGGGAGTCTCAGGTCACAGTCATTGCAGCTTCCTGCTCCCAGATGACTGTGACCTGAGACGCCCACGGACACCGCCTGTGGAGACTAGCCAAGCCTCCCTCCTGCGATTGTGCATGGTAAGTGGAGTGAAGTTCCAAAGCATGCTCAGTTGTTGGCACTCCACCAGCATGAGCAAAGACCACCTGATGCCGGCTTCTCTGTACGTATGTGTGTCGGCCTGGCCTTTCTTTATTCCTTCATTGTCCCAGTCAGGTTCTAGACCAAAGTATGCTGGACATGGCCCACCTCCCAGAATATTTCGTCTCAGGGATGCCGGTCTCTAATTAATCATCACAGCTGACTTTGGTTTTAGCCCCAGATAGTCAACATCAAATGCCACAGTGAAGCACAAGTAGGTGTCACTTGTTCCACAGACTGCTAAGGCAAACTGTCACACGAAGAGCCCTAATAGAGTCTTTGCTTCCCTCTGAAGGTTCACAAGCCAGGCCTCTCCATCATTTGTATTTCCATCAACATTTTTCCCCACCTTACCCCCCCCCCACACACACATACACACAGGGTTTCTTTGTATAGCTCTGACTATCCTGGACTCACTGTGTAGGACAGGCTATCCTCGAACTCAGAGATCCTCCTGCCTCCATCAACATTCTTATCTCTCAAATTCCCACTGCTCAATAGCTTTCCCAGCACAAAGAGCTAAAAGCTGCTACAATCTTCTCCAAACCAGCATGGTCAGGTCTATCACAGAAAGATCCCACTCTCTGGTGCCAGTCTACCCCAGTTTGCTTCTGCCATTGTGGTAAAACACGAAGACCAAAAGCAGTGTGAGAAGGAACGGAGTTATTTGAGCTGCCAGGTTACAGTCCATTATCGGGTGAAGCCAAGGCAGAAACTCAAGGCAGGAACCTAGATGTGGAAACGGAAGAAGAATCCACAAGAGAATACTTCTTACTTATACATGGTCTTTTCTTTTCGAGCCAACAGCTCATAAGAAATAACACAGAAATTTATTAATCATGAAAACTCAGCCGTAGCTTAGGCTCATTTCTAACTAGCTCTTATAACTTAAATTAACCCATTTTTTAAAAATGTACATTTATTTCCACATGGTTGTTACCTCATCTCCATTATGCCCATCCTGGTTATTCTACATCTGGCTGGCAACTCTGCCTTTCTTTTTCCGGGAGCTCTCTCTGTCCAGAAGTCCCACCTAAACATCCTGCCTAGCCATTGGCCGTTTAGCGTTTTATTAAACAATCACAGTGACACATCTTCACACAGCGTAAAGAAATAATATTTCAACAACACTCACTGACTTGCTCAATCCATTTTCTGAAGATTCAATGGTATACTTAAAATTTATATTCTTTTAAGTATTTGTATTATATTCTTTCATAAAGTAAATCTCAGAATCTGTGGTTTTACCTTGCCTTAATTTCATGGCTCCTGGTAGAAGACATAAGACTTGTCAGAGGTATCAGCTTTGTTACTCATAGAAACCATGAATTTCCAAGTTTCCAAATGTAAATCTGATCAACCTGGTCACAAAGTACCACAGGGGTGATACAGAGGTTAGTCGTAATGGGTAATATATACACAGGATGTTTGCATCAGACCTGAAAAATGCTAGCTTAGGAAACCCAATCTTTCAAAGCGACCATAGCAAACTTTGTTCAAATGTTTCACTAGAAGAACATATTACCAGTTTTAATGCTGGACACGAAAAAAAAATCTGCTTCTCTTTAGAGTGGACTGCTCTGCTACCTTTCAGGGTGTTCTGTTCAGCCAAGAGAATGATCTATGATAGCCATCCTTTCTATTCGAATAAGTGGGTTTGTTTTGTAAATAACAAGCCTAAGTAAAAGGATAAAGAAAAGAACAAGAGGTAGATAGATGATAGATAGATCAATAGATAATAGATTGATTGATTTATATAGAAGATAGATAGATAGATAGATAGATAGATAGATAGATAGATAGATAGATAGATAGATAGATAGATGATAGAGCAGATAGCAAAACATCATCAGTTCAAGAGCTCAAAATGTCTAGCAGAAATCAAATGAGGAAGCCCAACAGAATCAGTCAACTGGAATTTCCTTTAGACAGAGTTCCCTTGGTGAGGTTTCCAAGTAAAAGAACAAATAGCAATAGATAGAGATGACATTATGAAATTATGTGCGCACAGTACCCAGCAGAAACCAACTGGAGAAGTTGAAGACGTCAACTAGAATCCCTAATTGAGTTTTCTCTCCATGGATGAGCTTCCCATGGCTTCTCTTTCCCACAGTAGGCATTTTTATATCATGGGATAAACAATAACCTCTGTTGAAATGGTTTACCATCTAGCTGTTCTCAAGGACACAATGATACAAGGCTATTGACTATATAAATGCCTTTGAAAAGATAGCTGAATAGAATGGCTGTTAACAGAGGCTGGGGAGCACAGAGAAAGGAGAGGAATGGAGAGATGCTGACTAATGAAAGTAAGTTTCAGTTAGACAGGAGTAAAGAGCTCTATTGGCTACTACATAGAAGACTGACTATAGAATAACATCCTAAAGGATTTTAAGTGGTTTTGACATACAGAAAGGATAAATATTGGAGAGAGAATATACTTAACCTAATTTAACCATCCTACAATATGTGCATGTATCAAAATATCACCTGGTGACTCATTAATATGTGTGTTTGCTTCATCAGTTTATTTTTAAATATTTTCTTTAATTTTTTTTTTTTTTTTTTTTGTTTTTTGGAGACAGGGTTTCTCTGTGGCTTTGGAGCCTGTCCTGGCACTAGCTCTGTAAGACCAGGCTGGTCTCGAACTCACAGAGATTCGCCTGCCTCTGCCTCCCAAGTGCTGGGATTAAAGGCGTGCGCCACCATCGTGAATCAAAAGTCTAACAATGTCAATGTCTCTGTTCACAAGATAGGCAGAAGGGACATCTAACTACCTCCCTCCCAACAATAGTACAAGAAGAGAGTACTTCATTACAGACAAACCTAAAAACAGAGGTCCTTGGACATTCCCCTTCTCCCAGGCTCAGAGTGGACTGTGATTTGGTCGATGCATACATTTTCAGAACACTAGGTAGAAAAGTACAAGTAGACATCTGTCTGTCTGTCTAGACAAACCTCTATTTGTGTGTGTGTGTGTGTACACAGTAGAGATATATACAAACACGCATTGCCCTACATGCCATTCTGCAGCTTGTTTTGATTGAGCAGATTCTTGCCATATCTGCCCTCCCTTTTCTTGTCTTCCATGCCAACGCATCTTCCTTTTTCTAATCTGCTATGTAGAGAGCCATGGCAGAGATGAACCAGTTTAGCAGGGCATTCCTTTTGGTTGTGTCCAGTTCTTCCACTACCACCCTGTTATTCAATGCCAACCCCTACCAGACAGGTCTTTTCAGAGGTATTTTACCTAAGGTGAGTTCTGAGAAGGATTGTTGCTAATTTCCCCCTAAGATCCTTGTCTGCTATCCCACTGATGGTTTTTGAGACTGCCCAGTTCCCTGCGGCCTTGCCAGCCATATATTGTTGTTCACTTAACTGCTGTGTTAGAAGAGAGATGTAGTATTTATCCTCCTGTTGGTGTTTTATTTGCATCTTCCCAATCTCTAATAAGCAGAGATTATCTTCATATCTCATTTCCTGGGTTGCCATATATTAACATTTGCATGCCAAGACCGGCAATGAACACATTTTGTGAACAACTTTATCTTCACAACCTGTGTCAGTCAGTTTGCCATTACTATAATAAATACTTGAGATAAAAGAGAAAAGGTTGCCTTGA
The DNA here is from genome assembly GCF_000317375.1 of Microtus ochrogaster. NCBI lineage: Eukaryota > Metazoa > Chordata > Mammalia > Rodentia > Cricetidae > Microtus > Microtus ochrogaster. Next base: position 1,969,798 of record NW_004949101.1, on the reverse strand, counting down.
ACTCACGGTTTTGGCCATTTTAGTCCATGATCAGGACCAATAGTTTGGTTCTGGGGCAAGACAGCATGTCATAGTAAGGATTAAATGGTAGAACCAGTTGCTTACCTCATGGTAGACAGAAGCAAAGACAGGGAGACTGAGGCAGAAATAGGCATTCCACAGGCTCTTTCCGTGGAACACCCTCATTGACCTAAGACCTTCCATGGGTCCCACCTATTAAAGATCCCATAACGTTCAAAAGCATCATGGACTCAGAAGCAAACTCTAAATATTTTTTATTTACATGTGTGCTTGAAAGAGTTTATCTTTAAAGAAAGAAATCACATGATTTTTTTTCTGTCTCCCCTTTCCATAATGCTAATAAATCAGTCTCTGTGCCATAAGCTTATAACAAGAAGCCAGTGATGAAGTACCCACAAGCTTTTCAAAAAAGAACCAGTGCTGCTCTGAACATGGAAGGAATCATTATGTGAATATTGAATTCCTAGTCTATGTGTTCCCATCATGCTCAGAGAGCCTGTAGTTATTATTATCAGATTTTGGTGACCCCAATTTTCTCCCTCTTTTCCACTATTATGACTTGGGAGATCCTCTGAGGCACGGGAGTAAAGTCAGAATGAAGCACCCTTGTCATAAGGAAGGACAGGTGATTGTGAGTGTGGGGTGTGTGTGTGTGTGTGTGTGCATCTGTGTGCTTGTACACACATGTACATGCATGCCTGCTTAATACTTCACCTCTTTCTTCTTCAGGTCTATACATTTTATGCAAAGAACTGCTGAATATTCATTGATCCATCTGGTAGCCCACAAGTATGCTATTAGAAATGCATTACTTATCTATATTTTTGAAATGTTGAAATAATTCAGTGTTGATCCTTTGTGAGATAGGTTTGCTACCTTTAAACTGAAGTGACAATGACATCCAAGCAGGCTCAAGTTGTACTCATCTCCTTGATGTCTCTAACAAACCAGAGCCTGCATGTGAGAATCCTGTATGTCACTATTAAATTGGAAAAGGCCTGAACTATCAAAACCTCACTTCTGGTAGGGAAGGAAAGCTAGAAGAGAGCAAAGGAATGGTTATTCATGATTCCCTGACAGCCTGCCACCATGAATCACAGCGTCCCCACTCTCCTCTTCTCGGGGCTCGTAATTTCATCCCTGAAGGTGTTTTACCTGCACAGGAAGAACTGGGCTGGCGGCATGTCTAGTAAAGATGATTTTTAAGGCCTCTTAAAACCCACAAGCCTGTGTTTAGGTTACAAGCCTTTCTGTTTTGCATGCCGCAATGTCCAGTACATCTTAGCTGCAGAACAAGATAGACCTCACGATGATTTGCCTTGTTCTGTCCCAGGTTTTGTGGCAGTCTGGTGATATTAAGAGAAATCACTGTTGAGAGAACTTCCTTCTAAAAACTGCAAGCAAAGGAATCTAGACTCAAACTTTTGCTCCCCTAAGCTTGGAGCATCCGTAGCAAGGATGCCGTGGATAGTTAGAGAACATGGGTGACTTTCCACATGAAGAGGTTGGGATGTCGTTTGAAATAAAGCACGGTGTTGAGAAAGTAATCAGGTAAAGTGTAGCTTCTGGTGCTATTTCTGCCCTTCCATTGTTTCAACGAGGGCTGCCGCTTTCGCCGGTGCTGACAAGCTCAAACGCTGACAAGCAACGGTTGACGTGCTGGCCTAAGGTTTTTGTTTGTTTGTTCCTTCTCTCTCCTTATGAAAGATATTTATAGACTCCTAGTTGCTTTTGCTTCCGCTTTCCCACACAGTTATCTTCTTGGGCGTGGATTACGTGTAGATCTGGGTGTTGAAAGACATTTACATAAGTGCTGTTTGTGAACGCCAAGGCCAGTACGTCTATTATCGCCAGAACGTTTAAATCTTAATGACTGGCATTGTTGTCTAAAAGACGTTGTTTTTCCTGCTGAGAAACTGCATTAGATTCAAGAAAAGGAGCTCATTTCCATTCTCTCAGCAGTCTCTCTAGAAATGACATGCAGTGCTTGAAACTGTTTATTTCCAAATTCAGGCCTCCCTCGCATCAGTCATCAGCTTCAATTACCAGTTTTCCGGAGCCGAGCCATCAGGCAGTCTGACACCGGGGTCCGGCCTAATTCCCACCTTCTCCAGAGTCAAGAGCATAATGTGCGGATGAAAAGGTGCAAAATAGCCTGGACTTCATTAGCATGCAGGGCCTGGCTGTTCATTTGCTGGCTACGAATGGAAGTTCTGACACTCGGAGCTTGCTGCAAAATGAGAAAAGTCCTCTTCAGGGGAGATGGGGTCCTTGGTGGTGAGAAAAGGTCATCAAAAAGCCAGCCGCTGCCCTTGCTCCCTGCTCTCCATGACTGCTTATTGATTCCAGGAACACCTCATTACACGCTGGATCAACATATTATTGCCATGTTCTGGGACTGAATTGTTTACAAGTGTCTTTATCACCAGCAAAGGCCTGCCCGGAGATGCGTGACTACACTCATTTGGCTGTGACCCGCCAATTATGTGTTATCCGATATGTTGCTGGGTATCTTGATCTTTGCCCGGGTCTTCTCCTGGCATCAACACAGTCCCATTTACTACTTCTTTCTACCACTTTGGGAAAGTAGCCATTAGCCTGTGTGTGTGTGTGTGTGTGTGTGTGTGTGTGTGTGTGTGTGTGTGTGTTACCTCTGCTACAGGAAATATAAACAGCTTTGTTCAATTTCTTGGTGTACATGGGACAGCAGTAATTTGATGAAAAAAATTCTCTCTCTCTCTCTCTCTCTCTCTCTCTCTCTCTCTCTCTTTCTCTCTCCTTCTTTCTCTTTCTCTTCTCCTCTCCTATACCCACCTCTACCCGCCCCCTTTTTATAGCATTCAGGAAACCCATACAACCTTCAATCAGTATGCATGGCAGAGAGTCTAAGGCAGCCTGCTCCCAAGCTGCCTCTGCTTGCATATAGGCCCTACGAGAGAGCTGTCGTATTTTATTTGGGCAGAGCCACTGCAAACCACTGCACAGGACCATTTTAATCTTTCATTACAGACACTTCTATGGCTCCATAAAAGGAAGAGTGGAATAGCAACTCGATTAAAAACTCAGTGAAGAGATTGTGCAAGCCCTTTACCCCCCAAAAGTAGAAATAAAGTCCTAGCTTCTGAGTGCCTTCAGAAGGCACACTTGATTCCCTTTCCTGCACTGGTGGCTAAGGACAGAACTTCGTAATCATGTTTGGAAGCAACAACTTTCCTTCATGTGTATGAATACTAGTTAGAGATTTAACGACTGCCACATGCTGGCACCACCTCCAGCCAATAGTATATAAGGGGCTGTTGCCCTTACATTCCTGGTTGCTATCCAGACCAGCTCTGAGTTTCTCACAGCAGCACACAGAAAAGCAAATTCCAAGACATTTGTCTCTACTTCTCTTGGAAACATGCATCCTTGGAAGTGGACTCATGCAATAATGATCAAAATGGCACTCAAGAATAGAGCTGCCCTCCAAAAGGTTGCATCTCTGAGTGCCTTCACTTCTTGCAGTTCTCCAGATAAGTGTGTTATTTATCTTTTTAAAATTAATTTTCTCCAGGCACTTTTTTCCCCTCTCCAATTTTTTGAGAGAGGAGGAGTTGGGTTTTTTTTTTTTTTTTTTGAGATGGCGTTCCTTTTGTCCTTTCTGAAATCGCTCAGTCCTGGCTTTCTGACAAATGATGAGCTGAAAAGGACAAACAAAGGCACCCTCATCAGAGTGCTTCAGGTAAATTGGAGTCAATGGAGAGATGTTTGCTCCACTGGCATTTAAGCACACTGCAAATTCTGTAGTGTCATCAGCCAACAAATAGCCTTTGGAAGAGGAGGTCTTAGGAAGGATTACTCACCATTTATTTTTGGAGGGATGATTGCACAAGGAGAAGTTTGGCCAAGGGATAATGATGGGACAAGAGGGAGTGCTTACAGAGGTTCCCAGAGACGCAAATGTCAGTGCGCCTAGGACTCAGAGAAAATGGTGTCTCGAAAGAAAGGGAAAGGATTCTCTTATAGTCTTAGAAGGAAATGAGGCGGCAGGAAGAGGGCTCAGCCGTATGTAGTTTGGGTAGTGAATGTTCTAGGAAAAAGGGGCAACTCCAAATTTTATACCAGCACTCATGTTATTTCTCTCGTAAAACAGAATTCCTCTCTGATACGGTTTGAGTGCTTTGTCTGCTTTATGAATTACCTCAAATTGGCACCAAAAGGTTTTCCTCAATTAACTGGGTGGTCACTAAGGCTCCTTACTCTGGTCTTCTATTCTATCTTTAGGAGTCTCAGGTACCTACTTATAATCTACTGGTGGGACCTGTATACACACAGACTGCAAACACAGTGATGTAGTGAAATGATCAGAGAATGACAAAAAGACCCTTGTTTTATAAGCCATTTATTAAGTACAATTTGGTACCTAGAAATAGTATTATCTACTTAGGTATTACTCTCGTGATCCTCCTGCCTCTGCCTCCTTCAGCAAATCCTACCGGGGTGCGCCACCACAACTGGCTTAGGTATTACTCTCAATGATAGTGTGAGTCAAGTGTATCTACCCTCACTTTACAGATGAGGAAATGTTTTCATGAATCTAATAGAGGTTTTCCAATGTACTCAAGATCACATAGCAAGAGACAGAGCAATTTAAACCTAGGTGTGTTCCTTGGTAGACCCTATTCTATTCTACCTCCTTAGAACAGAGAATCCACTACAAACTTCCAGGAACCCCAAACAGTGCATTTTCTGCACTCCAGCTACCAGTGCACAACATGGCACTAGCTGTGACAGTGAGTGTGTCAGAAGGAGCATCTTTGACTCAGCTGGCATCCTTAGCCAGGGGATTCGCTGAAGCAATGCCTCTTTGGTTGATATAGTAAATTTTCAATATAAAATGATTGTTCAAGCCATTTAGTTAGGAAGTAGGGTGGAATGAGCAGGAAGACCATGGTCAAGAAGCTATATAAATATTCCTAACCCTAGTCAGTTAGAATCAACTGAGGAAGTCTTGTCAATCTTTGGCTCTTTTGGTCATCCAAGTTGTCTGCAGATCTTCCTTTGGTGACTGTACCAAAAAAGAGGAGGAGGAAAGGAAGAAAGGAAGGCAGGAAAAAAAACGAAGAAAGGAAAAAAAAGCAAGAAAGGAAAGAAGGAAGGAAGGAAAGAAGGGGCTGAAGAAACCCTGTGTTTCTAGAGACATGATGGCCCATTTTTCTACTTACTCTGTCTTTGGAAACCTAATGACTAAGAGTTGAATCATAGCGTAGGAGACTAGAATACAGAAACTTGAGAGATTTCCATCAGCTGACTGCCAAGACACACAAACTTTTTCATTTGTTCTGAAATCTTCCCTAGGTTCATATTTCTGTGTTTCTCTGCTTTCCATGGGCATAGACGCTACTTTCTACTTCCCGGGATAATAAATAATCGGTTACGTCTCTTGGACCAGCAGCAGGACTTAAGTGAAGCGAGATGATTCATCCATGGAAATATTTCATTCTCAGTTCTCTGTTCCTCAGCTCCAGTAACCTCTGATCTTCCAGAACATTGATCCTGCTCTACTTTCTTCTGTAAGAGAAAAAAAAACATTGTTCTCATCTGTTAATTTACAAATAAGACACAGATATTTAAATTTACACCCTCCCTGACCCAATTTCATCTCTAACAGTTTTTTAATTATTTTTTTAAAAGGCTAATGTTTGACCAGGAGCTAGAACATCACAGTGGGGCTACTAGTTTCTGGGAAGAGGCTTGAGCCTTCTAGGTAACCCATTCCATTCACAAGCATTTCTGCATGTAGATTTATATGTATCATCTAGGTCTCATTTATGCTAGGAGGATTTTTAAATATTTTTTTAGAATATAGTTGAACACTCTAGAAGAAGATACTTGAAATGAGTGACTTTTACTGCTCTTGATGTTAATACAAGAGCATATGGATGCTGGTCACTCTCTCTGCTGGCTCTCATTCTGTGTTTTTTGTATGTATACAAATATGAGCTAAGAATTCACTATGTGGTCCTAACTGTTCAAAATGTCCTTGGAATGCTAGCCTCCATTTTCTGTCCAGGAAGGTTAGTGATAAGTTGTGACAAAAAATTTCACAAGACAATAGATGTAAATGGAGACTGCTCTTTAGTTCCCAGCCACCCAGACCCAAATAATCATACAGAAGCTTTACTAATTACAATACTACTTGGCCAATAGCTTAGGCATATTCCTAGTTAGCTCTTACATCTTAAATTAACCCATTTCTATTATAAAGAGGAGATGATGTGGGATGTGGGTTTCCTGATAGCCAGGAAACCAAGGTGCAGTCTCTGTTTACAAATAAATAATTAAGGAAGACTCAACAAGTAGGGTTAATAAATACCTTAACAGTTTGGGTGAGGACATGAAATAGAAGACACATTATGCTTCCTATATGATGTAGGATAGAAATGAATCCTGGGGATTGGGATAAGTAGAAAGGGGTGTGTGTGAGCAAAATGGACAGCACCTAACTTCCTCCCATCTCATGAAGCTCCCCTCATCAGGGAGAGGAGCCAATTTCTCTGGAAGCTAGACCAACTTTTTGAGTGTTTTGACCTGTAGAATAAGACTGGAGTAACATTTTCTGGACCTTGGACTGTCTGGGCCTTTAAAAGACCTGCACTTTTCAATACCTTTCTCATACAGTTTGGTTGCTACGCAGGTGAGATGTCTCTGTTAGGCCATAGGATGGTTGAGGGGGGGAGGTGAGAGGTCATCTTGGGATTTCTACACAAACTCTGAACCTCCATGAATAAAAATGCCCAGCAAGTTCTGCCTGGATTTCTGACCCACAGAAAGTGTTGCTTTAAGCCATGGCATCACAGAGTAGTTGGTTAAAAAGCAGTAGACAGGTGATTCATCACTAATAAACGGAGTTCAAGAGTAGGTAACTGATTTCCAATGGGGAAAAAAAGCAGAAGTAAAGAACAAACTTATATGAGAAACTCAAGTTTGCAAACCAATCCAGCTGGAGAGGGCATTTTAGACTAGCAGCTAGAAGAATACACATTAATGTTGAACCTAATAACCTTTAATGCCGGAAGATCTTAAGACAGTCTATCCAAAATCCTCTGTGGTAGGTGCTGCTCAGTATCTTGTCTGTTGTCTCTTCCCTTTTATACATTAGTGTGTACCAGTTCAATAGCCAAGCACTGGTACCTTGTTTTGTCCCTTCTGAAGCTAACCTTGTTGGGGAAATCATGCTCACAAAGAATAGCCTTCAGTTAGTGACAGAGAGTGGTTGGAGCATAAGTACTCCAACTCATAAGGGCTCACAGTCTCTCTAGTTCTTCCAAAGAATTAAATTCTAGTTGTCCATAACAATAATTTGCTTTATAACACAATTTAGTGGAACTCCTCTTTCCTGATACCAGAAAGTTGCCTTTCTTCCCATCCTTCAACTAATGGTGTTTTCTGGGATCACCTTCTACAACAGTGCTTGCTTTTGAAGAAATCAGAACTAACATATGCTCACTCCATAGGAAAAAAAAAAAAACAAAGCTAGGAAGAAGACTGTTCTAAATACATTCCATAAAAAAATGAACAAAACTATGAAAGTTTTAAATCAAAATAGAAATTCTTTTCTCCTCATATAATATTCCAGAGTAAAAGAGATGACTCTAGCCTGGAAGATGTCATGGGGTCCCAGAGTTATGTCATTCTAAGACAGTAAAAAGAAAGAGAGAGGCATAAGTGAGCTAAGGGGTATACATGCCAATATGCTTGTGTCCCATCAGGGAGAACATGGTCTCCTGGGCCACATATAGCTGCAAAGAAGGCTAAGCAGCGCAGTTCAGCTGGACCGCCATGTATATGCTACAGGAAGAAAATAAATGGTGAAAAGTGGCAGACCGTAGTCTGTGACATAGGAAATCAGGCAATGTCTGCAGTTACTGAGTGGACAAGTAGAACCGTGAGCTTTCCTGCCCACAACTTTCCCTTTGTAGTCTCACTCACTCTGATACCAGGTCCGCTATAGAAAGTCTCCAATGCCATGTTGCTGAATCTGGTATTATGTGGATCCCTCGTTCCTCATAACAGAGTCAGCAAAGCAGAGCATGCTCCTGAACTCCTTCTTGGGTTGGGTTTACTGGATCAGACTTTCAGAGCAACTCAAGCAGCAAAGGAAACTCATAGACCCCATTACCCATGACTCTTCCTTTTTAAGCAGAACCATGGTGACCTTGGCTCTTGGCCACAGATTCTTTCACTGGCACCTCTTTACCAAGGAGAGCTATTACCTATGCAGAACCTGCGCTAACAACTCTACAAAGCTGTAGTCACAGTGATGTGAAGGGAGCCCTGAAGAGTGAAGCTGGACCTGCCTAATTACAACCCTGGCCAGGAGAGAACGGGGAAAAAAATCAGGGATGTAGCAGATACCCTTGGTGACCAGAAACTTTGGATCATCATCTCTGGAGAACCCTGGCTTACTTCTGTGGTTTCCAACATCCAAAGCTCACAGAGATGCATCCTTTTGAACCAGTATCTCAGGTGGAGAAACTAATGCAGTTTATTTAGTTATGAAAATAGAAGACAATGAGAACAGACCACTTTATTTAGGTGATCCTGTTCATAGCTTTTCTGTATGTCGATGTTTTCAAATTCAAAGTTTCTTAAGTTCTGAATGTTAAGCTGACTACATATGTAAAAATTGTATTTACTCACATCAACAGAAGTAAATAAGTTAGAGGAATTTGTTTATAGGAAGAATTTCCTGATTATTTACTAATTGTAGTTTTCAAAAAGAAAGAAAAAACATCCCAGTCAAATGTATCTTAAAGAGCCTGGGTTTGCTTCCCAGCACTGGGGGAAATCCTTTATCTAAATAAAGAGCGCACTGAATCGTCATTCTGCCTCTTGGCCTTTAAACTTTGCCCAAGACATGGGATTGTATTTCCTTTTCCAACTCCAGTAAGTGACATTACCAAAGTTTGTGCTTTTAAAATCTTTTTTTATGCTTTCGGCCATCTTGGTGCCTGTGGAGGCCTGCTGGGAACAGGACTTCTCAAGGACAGTATATCTGGAAGGCTGTGGTGCAAGGCCACTTTTGCTGGCTATAAGCAAGGTGTCCGGAACCAGAGAGAGCACACAGCTCTCCTTAAAATTGAAGGCGTTTATGCCCGAGATGAAACTGAATTCTACTTGGGCAAGAGATGCGCTTATGTGTATAAAGCAAAAAACAACACAGTGACACCTGGAGGCAAACCAAACAAAACCAGAGTGATCTGGGAGAAAGTAACTCGGGCCCACGGAAACAGTGGCATGATCCATGCCAAATTCCGAAGCAACCTTCCTGCAAAAGCCATTGGACACAGAATCCGTGTGATGCTGTACCCATCCCGGATTTAAACCAATGAAAAGTAAATAAATAAAAGTGGATTTGTGCTCTTGTATTTTTTTACCAGAAAAAAGAATAAAAATAAAATCTTTTTTTTTATTTTAAACTAACTATACTCATTCGCTCATTAAGAGAAAGAGATAAAGAGAGCATGTGTGCCATTCCACCCTTCTGTATGGAAGTCAGAGAATGATTTGTGGGGGTCAGTTTTCTCTTTCTATTACACGTGACTTGGGAATTGGAACTCAGATGGTCACACTTTGTGGCCAGTACCCTTATCTGCTGACCCATCTTGTGGACCCCCAGAGTTTTCTTTAAGTTACCAAATATCACTCATTACAACAGCCCCTGTATTTGTAAGTGCTCGTGGACATGAGGAGGAAGAGTTACCTCTGATTTGAACTCAATGCAGAAAGTTGGTTACCTACAAACATACAGGACCAAGTTCCGGTTATGTCCAAACCTCCCTCCAAAGATATATCTAAATTAGTAGACTGTTGGCAATATGCATTTCATCACCAAAGAGCCAAGCATTTATGAGGACAAGCCTTCCAAACTCATTAACTTCGATGGTGTCCAGAATGCTTTTCTGAACAGGGTTTCATTAGTAGGAAAAGAATCTCTACTTTCCTTGTTTTGTGTTTTTTACTGACAGAGTCAAAAATATAATCAGTTATCTACCTTCTTATTTACTAACCATTTTTCTGCCCACAGTGCTCTAAAAAAAAAAAAAACCACAGTCAAACACATGTAAGGAAGATAAATATGGAGTATAAAAAAAACCCAAAGGGGGTAAATTGTGGGCATAAAAATGAGTAACATCAGAGCTAGAGATTAAGCAGTTGAATATGTTGGTGTTTAAAATAGAATGGCTCCCCAAAGAATTGATAATGCTCCATTTAAGAAAAGAAATGTTTTCAAATTACTCTGGGTGACTAGAGTAGTCTGAATCAAAGTCAGAAATTAATAAAACAATATAGACAGATACCCCAATCATAAATAACAGCGATGATTTGTATGCATATAAAAGCCTGCCAGGCCCCACAGTATCTACAGTTCTGTAGAGAAACCTAATGAAATGCAAGAAGAAAATGTTAAAAGTAGAAATAAATGTGCCCAGTAGAAATACTATTGTCCTATTTGGGTGACACAATGACTTGTTTTCTGGAAAAGCAATTCTTCAATTGAGCCCAGGCAAGCATTGCCTTCAGGGTAAAGTCATATATTTAGACCTATAGCCTGAAGGATTTGCCTGTCTTTAAAGCTCGATGCTTCCAGGGCCTCATTATCGTAGAAGAATAAAGGTCTATCACATTGCTGCCTCCACACTCCTCAGAACTTCTAGGTAGTTTCAGTGACTTCAAGTACTTAGATTGTCAGCAGTGTGGGGAATGAAAAGTGGGATGCGGAACGTATGAGGTGTGTACATCAAACATGTGGCAATGTATAGACAGAGATAAAGACTCTTGCGAAACACCCTGTTATATTGAAGTCACTGCAGAACAATCCCGGGGTAAATACAGATTCATTGTAAACAGCCACAATGCCCAGGTTGCAGGAATTAGAGCAGTCTGAGTCTCATTCAAGATCAAATGGTTCCTTTCTAGACTTTATATCAGGAAGAGGCTTTGCTAAGGGTGGCAGGAAGATAATAGAACATAATGACAGCCATGACATCTTCTGTATTACAGACAGTAACAGTGAGGGGGTTAGTGTCTAAATTCAGGTTGGGTTTGACATAGGACAGCATCATCTTATTATGGCTGTTTCACTAGCTGGGCTAACTCAAAGTTTTGTGGGGGCCCTGTCCATCTGTCTTGTCTGTACCTGGGCTTTGGGAGAAGCTGTTTTCAGGATACTGGTGGGTGAATCATGGTGAGTTAGAAGTGGTGGTGCCCAAAGAGGAGCATTGGGACAAATCCGTCAAGGCCTACATGAGCCAACATAACTTACCTTCTTTCCGGTCCCTGTGACTTTTGTATGCATTTTTTAAATAAATAACACTCATATGTAGAGGGGGAAAAGAAAGAAAGATCTCAGAAGCAACATAGTAGAAAATTAATGTCCATCTGCTCCTCTGTCATACCTTGGTTTTCTAGTCCGTCACCCCCCAAAGATCCTTGAGGATTTATTTACCTACAAGTCTGGCCACTCAATTGTAAAGGAGTTAAGGGAAGGATCCTGCAACCTCTCTTTGCTCTCCCCAGCATCCCATCTTTCCTACACACAGTATGTTTTCACTCTCCCAACACCCCATTTTACCTGCACATAGTATGCCTTCACTCTACCCAACCCCCAGCCTGTTTATTTATCACAGGTGGAATCTCTAATAGATGACCTGCCCTAACCCAGAACACCCAGGCTGTGTCTTTTTTTTATTTATTTTAAGGGGTAGGATTATTACTCAATGATAATGACTTATTCTACACATTGTCTTCTGCTGATGTTTAAAAGATGGGACATTTGTCAGGGTGGGAGCCTGAGCTCCTCAGAGGACTCCGGGAGACCCTGCCAAAACGTTTCCAAACTGAATAGTCATTGGGCAGCCAGATAATTCAGAAACTATTTGTATGAGCTGTTTATCAAATTATTAACCGCACAGATGTTGTTTGGTTGAAGAGCAGCTGAATCCCCTCTCTGGCAGCCGCGGAGACAAAGGTCTCCAGGAATAATTGGGGATGTGCACGGAATATTAAATTAATTTACTGCTCTTAATTCTTATGCAAATTCTGACCTCTGATGGCGCCTATCAATTACCCCGCACGCAGTGAAAGCGAAGGCGACAGTTTCTTTTCTTTACTTTGCTTTTTTTTTCTTTGAAGAACTCGAAAAGGGAAATATTTGCAATGAGCAGACCGTAGGAGCTCTGCGTAAGTGGAATTGTTTAATTGAATCTCCAAGTTTTAGGGATGTCTGTGGAGGATAAAACCCCAGGGCGCAGAGGAAGGGTTCAGGGGGCAGAGGAATTTGGAGGTTTGGTTGCACATCTGCCAGAGGCAGAAAAATACAGCACCGAGTAGGAATCGGTGCCCTCAAATAAAATGTGAATTTGCAGACTGACTGGGGCCTTAGAGCTCTTGTCCAGGCGGATCCTGGTGGTGGCTGGCAAGGCAGTTGCAGAACAGCGCTCTTCTGCAAATCCACAAGCACAAGTGTCCGGCGCCTAGGAAGGCGCCTTTGCGCCGCGTTTGCTCTACCGCTGCCCTACAACGGCTCTGGCTTCCTTAACTGATCCTTTGTTTTCTATTAGCGCCCTCAATCAAAAACACTTTTTAAAAAATTCTTTGTTTGAGAACTCAACCTCTGCACGGCACTGCCACATTCAACTCCACTGAAATCCCGGGTGGGCCGAAATAAGATGTAATTGTCTCCTGCGTGGACACCCAACTCGTTTTCCTGAATTGAGCAAATGCCAGGGCTTTGTCTGCGCTTGTGGCTTAAACGCTGTGTGGTTTCAAGCGCCCGGGTGGTGGGCTGTAAAGACTCGGGTCTCCAAGTCTTTCATCATCGTTCTAATAAGGAAAACCAAATCGGGCGCATAATGTCATCAGCCCTGGCCCGACCTTGTGGAGACCTCCGCAGCCCGAAGACGTCGCCAGCGGCCCCCAGCGCAGCCACGACGCGTCGCCTTTCAGCTCCTAGCGGTCCCCACAAAAGCCAGACAACAATATCAATTAATCATGCAGCGGGCAAACAAGAAGATTTATCCCGCGACAAACAGCTCCACGGAGAGCAGTTGAATGGGCGTGATTAGCATGTGAAAAGACGAGCAAAACTCCGTGGTTCAACAGCTAAAGAGCAATTTGATGGGACTGGGATGGGGAAATTACTTGATTAGCGTTCGTCGGAGAAGAGCACGGTTACAGCCCCTCAGCCTGGAATCCAACTGCGGACAAAACGCGCTGGTAAACGCTGCGACCTGGAGGGACAGCGCGCGAGTGAGGGTGGCGCGGGGGACCGGCACTGACACGCGAGCGACCTTGGGGGGCGGTAATAGTGGGCAAAGGGGCTGACCTACTTAGCCACTCCCCAAAGCAACTGGAGCCGCGACAGCTGTCCCACTGCTCTCACCTAGGCACTCCGGCCTGAACGGGGCGGGCACGACTCCCCCAGCTGGTATCGCAGGTCGACCCTAATTCACACACTCCGGACTCTGACCCGGGAGGAGAGTGTCAAAGGCATGCGTGGACATCCTCCCCGGGGCGCGGCCGGCTGACCAGCAGCCTCTGCCAGCGGAGGTCCGCTTATCAGAGTTGCTGTGGCGCTCGGCTGTTCCGTCAGAAGCTCTGAGGTTCGGTTTACACAGGCATTGAACTTTCGATCGCCCTAAGACAGCTTTTCTTGAACCTCGGAATTTAACCGCTTTTTTCCAACCTCTCTTAGGAAAGCTGCCCTTGTGGCCTTAGCACTTGCAGGGAAAATGGTTCTTGGGTTATGTAGTACACCCGGAAAAGGTGGGGTGTTGAAAAGGGTTACTGCAGTTGAGGATGACCGGCCCGGAGGCTATGGAGTGGGTGGACGAAATGAGGCACCAGGTACTGCACGACCATCTTAATGTTAAGAATGGTATGGGGCAGGCGCCAAAACTCTCCCTGGGATCTAGTGGTCAGTCCCAGCCTGCCTTGGATCCGGATATGCAAGGCCGTATGGGAAAGTGGGCCCACCCAAGGCTCATTGCCCAGATTTTTATGTGGGTACATTGGGCCTGCTGGGTAGGCTATTATTGATGAGGAAGGAAAGTAATCTGACGGAATGCTTCGGAGAGGAGAGGCTAAGGGTTCTCAGGGCAGAGCCAAGTGCAGAAAGAGAACACAGTATCTTACCCATTTTAGGTAGACAGCCCACGTTTTCCCAGTCACCGCTGACCCTGCCCCGAGCGCCCGCCCAACTGGGAGAAACTTGGTACTTCTGAACAATTCCTAAGGGCCCACAACTCGCTTCTCCTTGGCTCCTCCCAATCCCACCAGAAGGGAAAGGCTCACCAGTAGGTCACTGAGGGCCTTTTCTACTGGCCCACAAAAGGTCCCTTCTTGCTGCTGAGGTCAGTGGGTTGTGTCAGGGAGAGCTCCAGGATCCTGTCTTTATTTTATCTAGGAGAGGAAGAATCTAACCCACCTTCTCGAAGTATTTAAGAACAAATCTAACAAAGAAAGGCTCCAAAGGTCAGATTTGCCAAAACTCTGTGTGTCTTAAACACACTCTGTCCCTTGGCATGAAGGAGCTAAGGATTCAATTTTTTTAAGCGCGTGGTTTGTGGATGGATCATCCCCATAAGCAGAACAATTGTCATTTAGTTGAACAGTGTCAATTAAACCATAGCAAACTGATCAATTTCAGAGGGCTTAATAGTTCCTAAAATGACTGTGGTGGTGTGTGCGCAGCTAACTGATCTAATGTTCTCTGCTGGCTTTTTGGTCCTCTCCTCCCTCCCACTCAACAGGGCCGCGCTGATGCCCCAATGCAGTTTCGCCCCCTCTGCCATCTAGGCAGACTCTTGGAGTCATAGATACCCAACTGACTCTAGCTGCGAGGGTAGAAGGAGCAGAGCTAGAGGGCATGTGGTTGTACCCGCGGTGTCCGCAGCGGTGGCACTTGGCTCTGGGAGTGAGAGACCTGGGAACCGGAAAGGCGCAGGCAGGGGTAGTAAAGCCCAAACTTGCAACAGTCCTCAAGCACGCTAAGGCAATCTTGCATGATACAGAGAACTGGCTGTCTGCTGCACCACACTATCTTCCTCCGATGAACACTAATGCACTTTGTGGTTCGAAGCGCTTCCTGGGTGACTGAAACTGTGCATTTTAATTCCAAAGTCAAGTGGTTGAGGCATCTCAAAGTTGGGCGTGGGGGGTGGAGGGAAGCGCGGTGTGTCAGGGTTGGCTTTAGAGTTATTTTTGTTAAGTTCTGCCCGGTACCCACAGCATTGGCCTGAAAAACCAAAGAGGCCTTTGCAATTTATTCCAATGGGCGGTTTTTAAGAAGCTGGCAATTTGAACCGGCTGGGTGTTATTTAGTGCAATATGAAATCAAATGATCCTATTTCTCAAATAACAGTGTCTGCGAGGAAAAGTGAATCCTCTGAAAGGGTAATTGTCTGCTGATGGTGTTTCCCATTATACCCGATCTTGGCCTAAATGATGTTAGGCAGCAGCAGGGCGGAGAGTGAGGGGTGAAATCAATGCAGGCCAACTCGCGCTCTGGTAGAAGAAAAGGTCCCTCCGCACAGCGCTTACCCGCAAGTCCTGCAGAACAATGCCGCCGCCGGTGGCACCACCAATTTGGACTGGCTGTTCTGCAGATCTCTGCCGCCATCAAACTGAAGTGATCTTGGGACTCGGGGAATAAAACTAACTCTCCTTTAGAAACTTTCAGAATCCTTAGCCTCTTGGCATCATTGAGTCAGCAGATAACCTGGGAAATAAAACCCAGTTTGCCCATGTTTCCACCTCCCTACTCCTAGTTAACATTGAAAACACGAAGTAGTTCTTTCCGAGGCTCATTCTGTCTAGGGCGTTAGGCCTCTCCCTGTCGGGTCCCCCGGAGCCCACAGTAGTTCCTGGGAAAGGTCTTGCTTCCACCAGGCATGAGTTAGTTACGCAATAGTGTGTATGTCTTGTAGAAAGGTTGGCACCCGACTTTAAAAATGACTCTCTGTAGATCCAAGCCGCCATTTCCCAGAGAACCTGATATATAGGGCTAACTGAATAAAGCACCGACAAGAAACAAAATTGAAGGATGAGGTTGAGGGACTGGAACAAAACTGTCCGGCTGGAGACTACTTGTTGGCCTGAGGGCATGTCAGGACCCCAGAGACAAACAAAGGCAATATTCTGGCCCTGCCATCTACTGAGGCAACAGCTTTGACCATAAACCCCCCTCGATTATTACGATAACTACCAATGCACCTTGAGGGGAGTGGCCTCTTTAGAGCCTGGGCCTCGGTGTAGAAGAAGGAGAGGCCTTGGAAAGGAAGAGGCGACCAGGTTTGAAGCCACTTAAGACCAAGGACCAAAGCGGCTTTCAGGCTTCCCCTTTCACCCCTCCCCCCATTTCAGGATTTTTCTTCCCTAAGACAGAATATCCTGAAATCGTAGTCAAAGTCTGCATCTGTTAACTTGGAGGCATTTCAGGCCAAGCCTCTTAACATCAGTGTAGAGGGCTTCTTTCTTTCTTTCTTTCTTTCTTTCTTTCTTTCTTTCTTTCTTTCTTTCTTCTTTGAGGGCTTTTTTCTAGTCTAGATGGGTAGGTTTCTTTTCATTTTCTTTAGGTATATATAATACCTTGTATACACAT
Organism: Microtus ochrogaster; assembly: GCF_000317375.1. Taxonomy (NCBI): domain Eukaryota; kingdom Metazoa; phylum Chordata; class Mammalia; order Rodentia; family Cricetidae; genus Microtus; species Microtus ochrogaster. The sequence goes on along the minus strand of NW_004949101.1, from coordinate 1,953,132 downwards.
TTGCATACACAATAAGAGAAACATACATATGCATGCATGCCTGTAAACATTTTCTGTATTGTGACTTCTATTTACAGGCGTGTTTAGTTATGAGTGATTTTTCTCCCCTCTTTAATGCTATTTTCAAATGCTCAAAGAAATTAGGTGGAACTTGGGGGAGATGATTTTTCCATATCCAAGGAACTGCTCTAGAAAGCTTCCAATCTTTCCCCTGAAGGAGAGGGCCGAGGCCACCACTCTTCCGGTCCTCTCACCCTTCTCCAGAGCTGAATGAAAGCCTTGGTTTCCACCAGCAGTTCCCCACTGGATACCATTTCTGAGCTGAAAATTCAGCCTGGCTAGAGGCCTTCTGCAGCTCTGGGCATGGCGCTGTAATTTTCACCCTTCTGCATCGGCTCTTAACAAATCTCTGGGGTGCAGTTTCTTAGGGTCTGCTCCAGAAGGGCCTGCCCACCCCTGGCTAAAAGGTAAAACCTAAAATATGATCATGAAATAAGAGGTGGCTCCCCCCCCCCCGGTGAACCACCGGCTGCCTCTCAAGACCCCTCTGAGGCTGCTGTCCCCAGCGCGGACCCTGAGCTCGGCTGACCGGCAAAGGCCACTAGCCACTTGCCTCGCTCGAGGCGGAACTGTGTAGCTGCAGCCCCTGCCGAGTGACAGCCCCCGCCCTTTTACTTAGCGCGGCCCTGCGCGCACTCTTCGGAGGTAAGTGGTAGTCACACCGGAATCTCAGCTGAACCTCTTTTAAAAAACCAAAGGAACCCGTTTTCCCACGATTCCGACTCCCCTTCCCCCAGACAATTAGAAGCCCTCAGCAGTTTTGTGGAGTCTCTGAGCATCCCTGCATCTCGGTACGTTGGGGCGACTGCGCACACCTTCAGGTTGAACACCGGACTGGCGTGAACCCCGCTTGGCACGAGCCCCCGCCAGGGTCTGCGGGCTCAAAAAGAGTGTTCCCACTCGAAGGTCACCAGGCCTATGTACAGGAAAAGCCACTCCAGGTCTAGGTGTGTGGGGTTCAGGGACAGCTGGAGATCCAAAGCTCAAGACCACCGATCCTTCCTTTCCAGGAACAAAACACCCCAGACTCCAGTAGAGGGAAGGAGATTTAAGGTCTGACAGTCCCCTGCCTGAGGCTCTTTTCCAGCAATTAAAGCTGCTTTGCTGCGGGAAGAGTGGGCGGCTTTGACCTACCCTGCAGAGTCTCCACATCTCCCCTCCCCTAGGCTAGCGACCCCTGCCCCCCTCCCACCACCTGAGTTCCTCCTTCCTTCCCCTCCCCAGACCCACTGACCTTGAGAAGCGCCGACCCACGGGGCGGTGGCGGTGGCGGTGGCGGAGCCAAGCCAGGCGACGTTCGAAGCAGGAGTGCAGGGCTCGCGCGTGCTGCCTGTACCCGCTGACTGATCCGTGTCCCCCACCGCTGTCGGGAGTGTGCGGAGCTCCCCTCCCCCACGCCTTATAATTTAATCACATGAGATATTAAATGATCAAGCTGCTCATTAATCATCACTCTAGTTATTGGGATTGAGCACGGCGCCTTGTGTTTTGACAGCCCCGAATGGTTCACCCGGCTGCGGGTACGTCTGGTTTTGGGGGATGGGGGGCTCTCCAGTCACTCTTAAGAAACTCACAAGCCCCAGGCGGATTGTTGGGACCTCTTGCCTAGAAAAAGATTTGGAAAGGTGCAGTCCCAGCTTTAGAGTTCAGCAGAGAGTTTGTAGGAAGTCCAACCACATCCTTCGCGGCCCATTTTTTTGAAATTTAGATTTTAATCTGGGTGATTTACGCAAACAGTCAATTTTAATCAACAGTGTCCTCACTTGCAGTTTTTCAGAAGGCTGAATTTGACTGAATCCCAGCTTCTTCACTCACGATGGAGCCAGGTCAGAGAAGACATTTCCAAGGATGTCTTCCTTAACTTCAGAGCAATGAGGCTGTCTTATTCTTTTTCTGAACACTACAAATTGCGAATAAAGAAAAAAAATTAAATGTTTTCAGTTGAATGCGTATTTGGAGGTTTCATTTTAAAAACATAAAGTCGTCTTACTTTCTTGAGTCCCCCTTTCCTATTTTTATTAACCAGATCTTTTAAAAATGAACAAACCAATCAATGTTACATTATGATTTAATTATACACACAAGAAACAAGGGCCTATTAAAAGTGGTCTTGGTGCAGAACAGTGTGGCCAGTCCCCAGCATTTAGGCTTAGACAACAATATACAGAAAGGAAGTCATCCCCACCTTGGGAAGGAGTGACAGGGATACCCACCTGTCAGCCAACATAATGCATTTTAAACTGTCTATTCTGAAATCCACACTCAGAAGAAATCTAACTCTCGCGCCCAGCCTGTCTCCTCTGCTCAGACTAAACTGAGCCTGGAGGGCCAGGAGGTGCCAGTCTTTCCAGGAAGAGGCTACAGTGAAGCTCAGTTATTAGCTACAGTTTTCCAAGGAAACCTTAGATCCAGCCGATTTATTTTCTCTTCAAAAATATAAAATAGGCTGGATGTTGTGGTGCTTGCCTGTAATCCAGGTAGAGACAAAAGAATCAGGAGTTCAAGGTCATTCTTAGCTGAAAAGCTAGATTGAGGTCAACATGACCTACAGAAGACCTTTTCTCAAGCAAACAAACCAAAAAAAAAACCTAAAACAAATCAGTAAATAAAAAAATAAATGCCAAACAAGGATATGCTCAAAATCCTTAGAAGCTAAATTACATTTAATTCTCCTACCAGGGTATGAGGCCAATTTAGCAAATAAATATATAAATTCTGATCCTATTGTTCTATTTTATCACAGAATATCATCAATAATATTAAATGTGTCTATTCATGAGATATTTTCTCTTCTGTTAGTCTGTTGTCTGCGTTTTTCTGCCCTGCTCACTAACACGCAAAGAGATAGGTATCAAAACTCAACACACACACACACACACACACGCACACACACACATGCGCTGCTAGGTGAAATTCATAAATCCTACAGAAACTAGTGCAGAGGAGAAGAAACATAATATTGTATGATTTTTTTCATAAGCCCATGGAGGAAAAAAATATCATAACTATCTTTATCCAGGCAGTGATGCCTACGTCTCTTCTGCAATGATAGGGACATGTGTTGTCGGGGACTAAGAGATCACTTTGTATCCTAGGAGTTAAAGTGGACAAATGCCTGTCTCTGAAGACTTTGTTCCAAACCTGGAGACTCTGAACACAACCTGAATTAGTGAGCTTGATAGTATCCTCTTCTGAAATGGGAACTGAGGAATCATTACCACATAAAAAGCTTTCAAAACAATGAAAACACAATGTTTAGTCAACTAGAAGCCTAAATGTGGGGAAAATAATTCTACTTATTTGTTTGTGTTGTCATTTTTTGGTTTTGGTTTTGGTTTGTTGTTATGTTTGTTTGTTCCACTTTTTACTTTTTTGAAACACACTGGTCAGAATTAATGATCCTTCTGCCACTCTAGTCCTGGAATTAAAAGTCATTGCCACCATGACAGCTTATATTGCTGTTTTTGTACACATTACCAACTGTTCCTGGAATGCTAGAGGTTGGGGGTGGGGGTGGAAACACGCTTAGCACAGGGACTCACAGTGCTTGTTCATAGCTCACAGCCAAAGCAGGAACTCAACGTTTCTCAGTTCCTAGCCCAGGGCTCTGGTTTAAGAAAGCCAGTTGTAAATTTCGAATTAGCTTTGTTTCATAAAGCTCTCCATCACCCACTTTTGTTTTCTGAGCCTCTTTGAGAACATAGCATCACTAATATGGATGACCACAAACCAGTTAGACACCTTGAAAACAAAAGCAGGTTTTCTGGAACAGTTCTGCCCCAACCCAGCTCCTTCCTGAGTTTCTAATGGCCTGTATGTTTCTGATTTCTCAAACTTTGCATTCACAGGCATCAACCCATTTAAATATATATATGTGCACCTCCACACAAATCCTTCTTCTTTGTTGTTGTTGTTTTGTTTTGTTTTTTCACAACAGGGTTTCTCTGTGTAACAGCCCTGGCTGTTCTGAAACTTGCTTTGTAGACCAGGCTGGGTAGAAGGGAGGAAGGGAAGGAGGAAGGAAGGAAGCATGGGAGAGATAGAAGAAGAGAGAAGGGGAGAAGAGGGTAGAAGAGGAAAGGAGGAAGGATGGTCTTGGAGAAGAAACTGGATTATAAAGAATGTTGACTTTCTGCTCTAGCATTTCCTAGAGACTGAACATGTTCTGTGTGCTTTTCAGTAGCTGGTGACCTGATGTGCAGGTTTGAAAGATTATGGCCTCCAACGGGAGTGACACTATTATAAGGATTGGCCTTGTTGGAGGAAGGGTGTCACCGTGGGGGCAGGCTTTGAGGTCTCTTTTTCTCAAGCTTCTCTCAGTGTGACAGTCAGTCTACTTCCTGTCTGCAAGATGTAGCACTCTCAGCTCCAGCACCACATCTGTCTGCAACGCTGCCATGCTCCCCATCATGGTCATTATGGACTGAACCTCTGAAACTGTGAACCCCTCAGCTAAATGTTTTCTTCTTAAGAGTTGCCATGGTCATGGTGTCTCTTCATAGCAATAAAAACCTAAGACACTTGAATTTCTCTCATTTTGTATTGTTACTTCTAGAGTATAAAATTATTTTATCTCATCTCCTTTTCCTTATATTTATTATTAATTATTTTATAAAACAGGAGCCCATGTAGCTTGGGCTGGCCTCAAACTCTTTCTGTAGCCAAGGATAGCCTTAAGACCTCCCATGCCTTGGGATTACAGGCATGAGCCACTTCGCTCTGCTTCCTGTTTTTAGTTCACCCCCACATACTTCTGTCTGAGGAAGAGCACTGCACAGAGCGTTATTCCTGATTTTTGGTCAAAATTCAGCAGATCTTTAACATCTCTTAAAGTCACAGGAGTGCAAACACCGCAAAGCTGGACCAAAATCTAGGCTCAGGTTAGCATTTCTGGCTTGTGACCAAAAGTCCTCCACTATCTAGCTTTTGAGTGTATCTACCAAGTTCCTCAACCCAAATCTTGGGTGTGGAGGACACCTGAGTGGTTTCTTGTTGGTTAGAGCATTACAGTATTGAAACCCCGTTATAAGTGTTTTTAAAAACACTTATTTTTATTTTCTGTGTATGTGTGTTTTGCCTGCATGAATGTATGTGTATCACGGGCCTGCTGAGGCCAGAAGAGGGTTGTGGATCCCTCACAACTAGAGGTATGATGATTGTCAGCTTCCATATGGGTCTTGGGAACAGAATTTGGGGTTTCCGCAAATGCAGGAAGTGCTTTTAACTGTTGATCTGTCTCACTAGCTCCCATAAGAAATCTTAAAAACAACATTAGTTCTCTGGATTTCTTCTTTTTAAAAGTTTTCTTTGTATTTGTTTTTTGGTTTTTTTTGTTTTTTTTTTATTTTTTTTATTTTTGAGACAGGGTTTCTCCATAGCTTTTGGTTCCTGTCCTGGAACTAGCTCTTGTAGACCAGGCTGGCCTCGAACTCACAGAGATCTTCCTGCCTCTGCCTCCCGAGTGCTGGGATTAAAGGCGTGCGCCACCACTGCCCGGCCTGCCTTTGTATTTGTTTGTTTCTTTTCTAGGGCTCTGCATTTCTATATGAATTTTTGTTCTTGTTTTTTGAGATAGGATAGCCCTAGCTGTCCTGGAACTCACTCTGTAGACCAGGCTGGCCTCGAACTCACAGAGATCTGCCTGACTCTGCCTCCCTGAGTGCTGGGATTAAAGGCATGTGGGACCACCACGCAGCTTTATATGAATTTTATAATCGTTCCGTCAGTATCTCAAAAGAAACAAAAACTGCTGGGGATTTTATTGGGATTCCATTGAGTACCAAGTTTAATCTGAGCACGTCTGCTCCCTCAGCCATGTTGCATGCCCTGGTCAGCATTTTTCTCAATTTACTTACAAATTCTTTAACGCCTCTCAGCAATAATCACAGTGGTCAGCATAGAAGATTCACCCCCCCCCCATTTTACACCAGGTTTATCCTGAGGATAACTCATATTTTCAAATGCTCTCATGTCTGCTCCATCTAGTGTTGTAACAGAATATCAGAGATTGCATAGTTTATAAACAAAATCATTTTATTCGGGTCCTATTTCTGGAGGCTGGAAATCCAAGAATGAATGGCTGTGTCTGGTGAGGGCTCCTGCTTGTGGTGGCAAAGCAGAGGACAAGCAGGTCTGTTAAGAAGAAAACAACACAGAGTGGCCTCCCGTGATGACAACCCACTGTCAAGCTGGTTTACTAATGCCAATCATTTCCTAACGGATGTGCAGTCTCTGCGCACTGTTACACCGGGGAGCTAAACGGCAATATGAATTCGGGAGATTTTCAAACCAGAGCATATTGTACGTGGAATGACAACCAGTTCTGACTGTCGAGGTAATTGGACCCAGAAGCACCTGAAAGGTTAGTAAAGCTTACTACTGGACTGCTGTAAGACCAGTTCCAGAGGGGACTGGCTAAGGGAGAAAGACCCACCCTGAATATGGGTGGTTCCATCCAATAGGCTGGGTACCAAGATAACATAAAAGGCAAAGGAACAATCCTACCCAGCATATCTCCTCTCCTTCCGTGAGGCAGATGTTCTACAACTGTGATTCAAAATCACCTGTCTTCCTTTTAAAGCCTCTCAGGTATCTGTTAGGGAGATGAGAATTTGACTAGCACAGTGGTATTTAAAACATTTCAACCCCTGGTTACTTCTTGTTATGTATAAATACAGTTGTTCTTGTGGACTGCTCTTTCATCTTCCCATCCCCTCAGCAAGCTAGGAGAAACCAGAATGATAGTGCTTGGTTTTCATGTTCCCCATAAAGCTGTAGTTTAATGTTTAAAATTTTATTTACTATTTGTGTGCATATGCATGTGTGCATGCGTGTGTGTGTGTGTGTGTGTGTGTGTGTGTGCGCGCGCGCATGTACAAGCATACACATCACAGCACTATTGCAGAGGTCAGAGGACACCTTTCAGGAGTTGATCTTTCCATAGTAAGTTCCTGGGATGAAACTCAGGTCTTGAGGCTTGCCTGGCAAGCCCTTTTACCCACTGAACCATCTTGCTGGCCCTGGCAATGTAATGTAGATTGCAATGGGTTATCCTTGATTTCTCTGTCTTCTATGAGACTTTGACAAGCATATAAACTCTGAGTGTTAGTAAATAGACCGCGTAATGCTTGGAGCTCTAATTGCGAGGTCCTGTATGCTAAGAATACAACCAGTGCGTGAACCGTAGTGAGTACCCTGTCCGCATCAGCGTTCTTAGGCTCATATTCTAAGCTCTCCGCGGAAACTTACTTTGTGCTAGGCACTCTTTAGGCCAAAGTACTCAAAAGTCCTTATTTGCTGACCTATCATGAAGTGTGTCATTAAGGACACAAAGGCTAAATTCTGAGCCAGTGAGTATGCTGCTTCTAAACAGCAATGCTGCCCTCGCCCATTTTCTCTTGGGTCACCCAGAGATTTCATTTATAGTTTCTGTGTGACCCAGGTCATCCTGCATCTCTGTCCTTGACAGTGTTCCTGGAATGGGACGGCTCTGCGAGTACATGAAAAATGGAAATGCTAGAAAGCTGCTTTAGCCCGCACAGGCTGCGACAACAAAATAGTACAGTTTGGGTACATTATCAACACCAGGAACTTGCTGCTCAGAGTTCTGGAGGCGGAGAGGCCGGCAAATTTGGTTTCTTGAGACAGATCTCTGCTTCATGGACGATGTCCTCTTGCTTTTTCTTCACAAGGAGAGAAGACAAATGGGGAAAATTGCACAAGGGCTCTTTTAGAAGGGCCTTAATCATGTTCCCAAGAGATCTGCCCCCATAACCTAGGCATTTCCAAAGGCCCTGTCTCCTGATACCAAACTTTTTGTTGGAGACTCTATTTCTCTCTGCTATGTATTTTTAGACTGGCCTTGAAGTCATTATATAGCCCAGACTAGCCTCATACTCAAGGCAATTAATACTCCTGTCTTGGCTGCCCTCCTGTTGGCACCAGGCTTCAAGCTTTTTCTTTCTCCCAGCATGAGATTTATGGGGAAATTCCAACTTCTTGGGGACCAACAACTTAAGAATATGATTCCTAAAGGAAAAGACACAAATGTCTTTTTTTAGAATATCTTCACTTCCACCATAACGATTCCATTGTCACAAGCAAAGCACATGTGCATAACGGACAAATGACCTCTTGAGTAGTACAATCGTGGGCAGGGCGGTGGCATTTTATAAAGATGTCTACCCTGGTGACATTCCAAAATTCTGTTTAAAAATATAATTTACTGAGGGGAGGGGGAGGGAAAAGGGAGGTGGGGAGGAGGCAGAAATTTTTAATAAAAAAAGAAAAAATAGTTTTGAAATATTACTTTTGTTATATATGAAACAATAAAAGATTTGAAGAATAAAAAAATACAATTTACTGCATTAGACATCACTGTCAATGTCATAGTATATGAAGCAAAAATAAACTTAACAAAGGAGGACCGATTAGATGAATTGTCTCAGGTAGCACCTATAACAGACAATGCCTCACAGCTATGTAGAATCTTGAGGTGCCGGACTGAAGATATGGCTCAGTAGTCAGGAACACTTGTTGCTCTTGTAGAGGACATGGGTTCAGCTCCTAGTGCCCACATCAGGTGGCTCATAGTTATCTGTAACTTCAGTTCTAGGGTATCCAACACCTACTTTTGGGCCTCCTCAAGCACCTGCCTATGGCACACACATGTACACCTAGGTGCACACATATGCACATAAGAAAACAAAAAGTCATGATGGAGATGTATAGATAGATGTCTACTTATCTCTCCAAGACACATTAGCTAAAACACAAGACACAAAACAGTGGGTAAAAAATAGTGGAACTGGGCTGTGGTGGCACATGTCTTTAATCCCAGCACTCAAGAGGCAGAGCCAGGCAGATCTCTGTGATTTAGAGGCCAGCCTGGTCTACAAAGAGAGTTCCAGGACAGCCAGTGTTGTTACACAGAGAAACATGGTCTCATAGTTAGTGGAGCTGGCCAGATGGATGGCTCAGCAGGGAAGGTTACTTGCCATCAGGACCAATGCCCTGGGTTTGGTACCCAGGTCCCCACGTGGTGGAAGGAAAGAATCTCTAAGTTGTCACCAGACTTCCACAGGCATACTGTAGTTTGTGCTTCTTTTACTCTCAAAACGAAAGACTCTACATAAAAACATATTTAAAGTAGTATCACATCTACCTATAGACACAGACAGATGCATGTTTTGAATAACTCAAGAAGGCCATACTAAGAAAGTGGAAGAAGAAATTGGAGGGTTGCTGGACAAGAGGAATTTTTTCACTGTATGTTATTTTCCATAACTGAATTTGCATGATTATTGCCTCAGAAACAATAATGAAGAATGGGAACTCTAGGAAGCTAGCCTCCTTTTTTAAAAAAAAAAAAAAAAAAGCAAAAACCAAAACCTAAGCCTTTGCATGATACAGGACCATGAGATAAACAAGGCCCACCCCTTTGACCCCGCTCTGCCTCCCACAGGATTGTTTCCTTGCCTTCTAAAGAAACAATTCCAGCTTATGTGGATGCAATAACTATACTGGTCATAATTCAAAAAACATCACACAGCTTACCGCATTTAATCTTCTCAATAGCCCTGAGAGAGGAGGGCGCTGATACTGCCACCATTTTATAAGTGACAGACTTAGGGCGTAGCGAAGACAAGCATTCTGCCCAAGGCACCCAGTTTTTAAGAGCAGGCAACAGTTTACCACATCAACGACGCACCTGCTTCAAAATTCTCAACCTCTGTTCAACCACTTCTCAAGGACACAGTGTAAGTACTTGGAGTAGGGAGAATGCTCTCTGTGGCTTCACCACCGAGGTGCCCCAGGAATGAATGAAGCCTGTGTTTCTACAAAGACTCCTAGATAATTGAACACAATGAGAAGTACAAAATTCTCCACCGGTGCCATCTCACCCTGTAAACAAGAACATGTAGCTATCAAATTAACCGACGTTTATTATGCAAAAACTCTTTAGTTTTAACCTTCCCGTGAGTGCACCATCATAAGAGAAGCCTAGAGTGTCTCTTTGTCTCCAGTCCTTCTAGGTAGGAGTACTTGTTGAACCCTGATGAGAAGTGCGTGCAAGTGGCAAACAATTATGAAATCCACCAAATGATGTTTGAGGAGGATCTTGGCCTTGTTAGATCAATTCCTGTGTGTTGTCAACACCTACAACCTGCCACTCGAACATCCAGAGCTGCAGACCTGTCCCTGACTGGTACGCAAAGCCACAGTCCAGCTCCTCAAGGGGCAGAGTGTACAAGGATATGATGCTTCAAAGGGCTCCTATAGAGGCAGTCCTGGAGAACTCAGAGGAGCTGATTCAAGGACTTACTTGTAGGTAGACAGGGGTTATGAGACAAAGAGAGTCTATCTCGTTAAGCAATGCCTCTAACATTTCATTTTCCTATTACTCCTCTTTAGTCTGTATTTTGGCTATTATTTAGCTTTCTGGTAGCTCAGGTATTTAGTAGTCGTTGGTCTTTCTGATTTGAAAGAAAATGAGAAAATTCATTCATTGACATTTTTATTTGTTTACTTCCTAATGTTTCCAGGATCGAAACCAGGGCCTCATACATACCTTTTTCTGTTCTTTTTTAAGACTACCTATATCTTATCATCTCAATGTCTCCCAGCAAAATGCTCTTAGCAATCCCATAGCTTTCTGTTTTAGCTAAGATTCACTGGAGAAACAAAGCCAGAAGGATATATGTTGGAAGGTTGGGTGTGGGAATTGGCTTATGAGACTTTAGGGATTATTAGTCTTATGTCCTAAGTCCTTTATATGAGACCCATCCAGATATGTAGATGCTGCAGTTTAGATACAAAGTCAGTGTATTCCCCAAGTGTTCTTGTGCTGGAAGCCAAATGTTCATCATAGTCTTGGTCTTGAAGTGGTACCATGTTTCTCAGATAGCACGTAGTGCAGAGTAGCCTAGACCCTGATGCTGTCTTGTAACTGAAGGTCTCTCTCCCTCCTGCCAGCTCCTGAATAACCACTCTGAGGCTTAATACTAATTACAAACTGTTTGGCCGATTAGGTCAGGCTTATTATTAACTAGCTCTTATAACTTAAACTAACCCATTTCTATTATTCTATATTTTACCACGAGGCTTGTGGCTTATTAACTGACATCTTGCTTCCCTGGTGGCTGCTGGCATCTCTCTGACTCCACCTTCTTTCCCCCGTCTTTCTGCTTGGATTTCCTTCCCACCTATATTCTACCTGACTATTGGCCAAATCAGCTTCTTTATTAAATAATGGTAATAAGACATATTCACAGCATACAGAAGGGCATCCCACATCACTCTCTCTGGCTTCTGATGTCACCATGTGATCTCTGTTATAACAGCTTCATCTTCATTGTCTTCTGATAGTAGGCCTTGGCCAGAGACCAAACCAAGAGGCCATTTGACCTTGGTCTTACAGCCTTTCAAAATACATGCTAATAAACCTCTTTCATGTATAAAGTACTCAGCCTTACATATTTTGTTATAGCATAGAAAATGAGCTGGGCGGTAGTGATTCATGCCTTTAATCTCAGCACTCAGGAGGCAGGGGTAGGGAGATCCAAAGTTCTGTTTAAAAATATAATTTACTGCATTAAACATCACTGTCAATATCATAGTATATGAAGCAAAAACAAACTTAACAAAGGAGGACTGATTAGATGAATTGTCTCAGGCAGTACTCATAATAGAAAATGCCTCACAGCTATGTAGAATCTTGAGGTGCCGGACTAAAGATATGGCTCAGTAGTCAGGAACACTTGTTGCTCTTGTAGAGGACATGGGTTCAGCTCCTAGTGCCCACATCAGGTGGCTCATAGTTATCTGTAACTTCAGTTCTAGGGTATCCAACACCTACTTTTGGGCCTCCTCAAGCACCTGCCTATGGCACACACATGTACACCTAGGTGCACACATATGCACATAAGAAAACAAAAAAGTCTTGATGGAGATGTATAGATAAATGTCTATTTATCTCTCCAAGACACATTAGCTAAAACACAAGACACAAAACAGTGGGCGAAAAATAGTGCAACTGGGCTGTGGAATTCCTCCCCCAACCAACAAACACATACACACACATACACACATGCACACGCTCGCACATGCGTGTACGTGTATGTGTGTGTGTGAGCATGTGGAAATTTAGTGGTAGAACATTTACTTAACATACTCAAGGGCTCAATCAAAGGGGGGGGGAAGGACATGATATTTATCTTTTAAAGGGTAAAGTTCTAATTTCAACATATCCCTAAAAGCCATGCCATCATTTCATTCAGTTGCATTAATTAGCAGATACAATAGTTTCATGTAGCTTATCCAAAGACCCATGTGAATGCTGGTTCAACACACAGGCCCCCGGTGCTGTTGGCTTACTGAGGACACAAATTTTGAATTAAAATCACACATATTACCAGCTGCAAGACTTTTTCTTCATCTTTAAAATGAGGAGACCAAAGTTGAAAGTGGTAGAATAAACCTATAATTTTAGTGCTCAGGAGACAGAGGCAAGAGGATTGTCATGAGTTTCAGGTCAGAAAGATCTACATAGTAGGCTACCAGGGCTACATAAAAAGACCCTTTTGATAAAAAAATAATTAATTAAATTAAATAAGGGGCTGAAGTCAGAGCTCTTCTCCCCTCTAGTTCACCCTAGACTTGCAGGAACATTAGACAGTGACTCACAGTCCAGCCAGGCTACTAGAGGAAGTAAAGAAAAGTATTAAAAGAGAGTGTCTTCCAAATTAAATATTTAAAGTGAAGAATTCTGAATTTGTTAAATGCTTATCATTATTCCAAATGTATAATTTTGACATAAATACTTTAGAAATATTCTTTCCATTTGCTTTGTGTTACTGTTGATAAAGGAGGCCCTCCATCTAGAATTATTATATGCCATTAATGTGTCAACCATAGCCTGAGCATTTTAATTATTTTGAGTATTTATTGTTTAACTGTATTTAATTTTAGATTCTTCTAAACTGACCTGCTAAAAATTGGGATGCCAGCCAGATGTGGTGGTATCCAGCACTCAGGAGACAGAGGCAGACTGGTCTCTGAGTTTGAGGCCAGCCTGGTCTACCGAATGAATTCTCTGAAACCATGTCTGGAAAAAAAACACCGGTGTGTGTGGGGGTGGTCAGTGGCAGGATGGTAAATGGTAAATGACTGTCTCTCCTGTTTACTCTGTGCTGCTGTGGGACAATGGTCTTTTATCCTGTCACTTATTATTATTTTTAATAAAACGCTGATTGGCCAGGAGCCAGGCAGAAAGTAGAGGCGGGGCAACAAGAATTCTGGGAAGAGGGAAGTGTCAGTCTGCAGTCGTGACCCAGATGCAGAGGAAGCAAAATGTGACTGCCTCGCCAAAAAAGGTACCAAGCCACGTGGCTAACACAGACAAGAATTATGGACTAATATAAGAGTTCCTAAGAAGCCTGAGATACTAGGCCAATCAGTTTATGATTAATGTAGACCTCTGTGTGATTTCTCTGGGACTTAATGACTGCGGGAACCGGGCAGGACAGAAGACTATCAACTGAATGGTGCTCGGTCAACACTGCTATTTTTTGAATGTAATTATTAAATTGTTATCGTAGAAGAATGTGCAGCCATAAATAAAATATCTTAAAAATGAAAGGTGTAGTGTTACATCTCTGAGGGAAAGATATCATGGCTGTCAGGAGCTAAAGAATACTACAAAGCCACACCACACAACAAACATCATATAAGAAATTTATTGGGAAAGACAGACGAGGATGGCTGCCTCTGCTCAGGAGAGAAACAGCAAAGAACTGAGCAGGAGACATACTTTACTTAGGATTTCTTTGTTGGGGGGGGGAATAATGAGCTTTCCAGGTTGGCCTGGGATTGGTGGGAGTTTGGGGCCCGATCTTGGGCTTTTTTACTGTAGGGTAAATGCCTGCATTTCAAGGGGCTGGAAATGGTCCATTTAGACATTAGTCTGTGGGGTGGGTCCTGGTCATTCACCCCACAGACTACTCTAGAGGACTAATAAAAGTTATTTATTTTTGTCAGGATTGTAGTAAAACTTTGGTTCTATACGTATAGGTTGTTTTTCTCAGTGTTGTGAGCAAATACTGAGAGAAGAAATTCTTCTGGTTCCTGGGTTCCAGAGGGTTCCAGAGCCACCATGTTATGAAAGGGATGGCAGAGTCCATGACAGCAAAAGTGTGCAGTTGCCACACTTCACATCTGGGTAGAGCCAAGAAACAAGGCATAGGGAATTCTAACACTCATCTTGTTTTCTGTTTTTATGCAGTCTGGCCCTGCTGCCTTTGGAATGCTGCAGGCCATGTTCAGGATGGACCTTTCCCTTCAGTTAAATCTCTGTGGAAACATCCCCGTCCCAGAGATGTGTCCCCTAGGTGATTCCAAATCTAATTAAGTTGACAAAGAAGATTAATCATCACACACTAAAATTGGTAATATAAACCTCAGTACACAAGCATGGATTGACTTGCGATAATGAGTTGATAGAGCAAATAAGTGTAAGTCACATCCTTGCTTATCTAATCACGGGATGGGAAGGTCCTGCACTAGCCCTGCATATCACAGACCTGTTCTGGTCACTTCACATGAGTCAAGCACATGCCTATAGGGTGCACAAACACACATCTTCTAGAACACATTACCGTGTACCCAGAACCCTACCTAGCTCTAAGGGTCCCAAACTGCTTTCCCGGGCCTCCAGAGAGCTCTTTCCTGGGCCATTCTTACAAGGAGTCAACACTAGTATTTAGCTTTAGGTCAAAAGGAGGCTGAGATAGGTTTGTGGATGCAGATGGGATTTGTTGAATGGCGAGAAGGTAGGGCACAGACAGCCCTATTGTTGAGTGAGGCATCTTATCATGCAACCCTGAACCTGGGGTGGGAAATTAAGGGGTGTTGACAGAGATTTCTGTCCTGCCTGGCTCAGCAGCCTTTCAGTCCCAAAGAAACACACAGAGGCCTACATTAATTATAAACTTGATGACCTATTAGTTCAGGCTTCTTATTAACTAATTCTTACATCTTACATTAACCCATGATTCCTGTATGTGTTAGCCACGTGGCTTGGTACCTTTCATCAGAGAGGCAGATGGTTGTGAGCCACCATGTGGTTGCTGGGAATTGAACTCAGGACCTCTGGAAGAGCAGCCAGTGCTCTTAACCTCTGAGCCATCCCTCTTGCCCCCAGCGAGGCATTCTTATCTTGCTTCCTCTGTGTCTGGATGACGACTGCAGACTGAGCTTTCCTCTTCCCAGAATTCTCCTGTTCTCATTGCCCCACCTCTACTTTTTGCCTGGTCACCCCACCTATACTTCCTACTTGGCTACTAGCCAATCAGCGTTTTATTAAAAATATAAGTAACAAATCTTTATGAGGTACAAAACCATTGTCCCACAGCAGGGGGTTGGATTAGGAAAGGAGTCAGAATTAGTTAGAAAGAACTGAATTCCACCCTGGGATGACCACACTCTTACAAAGGTATAACGGTGAAGACAGGAGGAAGACCCTTTTTTACTTATAGTCTCTTATCCTGATACATGAGAGCTTAATTAGGTCAATATTGTGTGAGCTTAATTAGATCAATATTGTGTGTGCGTCAATGTGCATGCGTGTGTGCTAGAGTGTACCAGTGGAGGTCAGAGGACAACTTTGGGCAAGCAAATCAAATTCAGGTTGTCATACCTGCAAAACAAGCATCTTTTGCTTGCTAAGATACCTCCCTGGCCCACATTTTTTTTTTTAAATAAAGGCAGAGTCTGTAAGGCCTGTCTGGATTTAGAGATCCTCCTGCCTCATCCACTGAGTGCTGGAATTTTATGGATATATTGCCCAGTCGAGTTTAATTTGTACCTTTCAACATTTAGGCAGACAGTACGTGGAAGAAAGGCTAAGTCATAACCTTATATTGCTGACCTTTGAGGACTTCCTTGCTTTTCCGAATGACCAGTTTAGGATTTGAAGTCAGCGTGACAGACATGCGCAGTGCACAGTGAGCGTGTTATGCCAAGGCGTGAAACACGGACAAATACTTCCAGAAACACCTGGGATATACGATGCCGTAATTTCCAACTGAGTTTTGGTCTTTGTGCATTTAGGAATGGTTTATTGCTGCAAACTTTAATACACAGCCCCACCCCCATTCAGATTCTGTGCAAACGCCATGGTGTCCTGACTCACTGTTAA
>NW_004949101.1:1901172-1936744 GCF_000317375.1 Microtus ochrogaster | reverse complement strand
GGATCTCTGTGAGTTCGAGACCAGCCTGGTCTACAGAGCTAGTTCCAGGACAGGCTCCAAAGCCACAGAGAAACCCTGTCTCGAAAAACAAAAACAAAAAAAAAAACAAAAGATGCTTTGGTTAAAGTGGCGCTTTGAGTATAAAACTGCTGGCTTGAGAAAAGAAAGCTAAAAAAGTGTAGAATAAGGAACCACACAGTGATTCCATACATGCGCTTATACATTTTTTTATTTTTATTTTCCCTTTCTAAAATGAGTTTTTTAGAATATAGTTGTCTTTCTTCAAGAAGCCTTTTGCCATGTTGATGGAGGCAATGATAAAAACTGATCCTATGTTCTGGGTCTTTAGAACCCCTAATTCATTTGAAATGATCCAAGGTTGCTGTCACAGCCTGCCTAATACACTCTGGGGTGCCTTGGATTCCCCTACAGCTGAACAGTGGGAGAGAGGATTTATTGGAGGCAGTCTGGCTCCACACCTTGAAGAATTGTCTGTAGAAGTAAATTGATTCACAAGTAACTAGTTAGAAACCAAATCTTTCTCTCCTGTAAAAGTTAATGGCAAATGGAGCCATCACGTTCCTAGGACAGCACGGGACTGTATACATCTGTTGAGTATTGGGAGTCCTTAATTTTTTTTTCATCTTCTGGCTGTTTGCTTTGCTTTTTAAGTGCTGAAAGCAAAATAACCTTGTTACAGTATCTCCCTGCAAATTCTAAGAAGAAAAGAGGCAGGGAAAGGAGTGGGAAACAAGAAACTGCATCTGATAAAATGAATACAGTCGGAACGGATTCTATAGCAGGAGCAGGGAAGAGCAACGCAGTTGTAGCAGAGAGGTGACACAACTCTCTGGGGTTCTGGTCCCTAAGCAGCCTGTACCACCAGGGTTCGCCGCCTTGCCAGGCTCTCAGCCTCCGCCCCGCCCCGCACGGCATCTTGCCCCGCCTCCTCGGCGCCCCGTCTCCGCCCCGCCCTCTTCAGGCGGCCTGGCTCCGTGTTTACCCGCGTTGCATGTCGGGGCGGTCTCCTTTGGCAACGGAGGCCTTCGCGCTGCCCCGTGGCGATGCCGCGAGGGCGCGGTGGCGGTGGTGGGCGCCAGGTCCCCGCCGCGTCCGCGCCCTTGGCGAGCCCCAGCTACTACGAAAGGGTGGGCCAGCTCCAGCAGGCGCTGCGGGAAAGGTACAGTCGCGGGACGGGTCGGGGAGTCAGCTACGCCATTGAGCTCTTCGGGTACCCTGTCTGGCGTTCCTTCCCATTCCCGCCAAAGGTTCGCCAGGCCCGGAACCCTCCTGCGACCCTCCACTAGCTCCGGATTGGGTCCGGAGCACAAAGTTCAACACAAATGACCCCCTGTTTGAGTTAGGCACACACAGAAGGAGAGACTAGAATCTCCCATGGCAACTAAAGCCGTGTCCCTCAGCCTGAGGGATGCGGCCAGAAGTCAGAGTGGGAATTCTTTTGCCTGCCAGTCCCCATCAAGTCGTGTGAATTTCTCTAGTCTTCTTCTACACGCCTCCTCCTCACTCTCTCTTCAAATTGTCATCCTAGCTTGACACTGACACTGCATCAATGATGACGGGTCCAGGAGCGCAGGCTGGAGTGGGGTGGTGTGCGTGTAAGTGTATATTTAAAACCCACGTCCTGTTAAAATGCAGGAGTCATTTGGAGGTGTCTGGGGCTGCCTAAATTTTTAGTGAAGGGGTGAAATTTTCAACGAGCTCAGCTTCGAGGGGTTGGTATTGCCTTTAATTAAGGCATGAAAGATGAGAACCATTGGAAAGAGCTAGATCTAAGAATGCATAAAGAGAGAAAATTGTAAAGCAATTGACGATAAATAACCACATGAAAGATAAGTTGTCGGAACGCTTATTTAGCTGCCAAATTAATTGGACTTAGAAGTCTCATTAGTTGACAAGAAAGGAAATAGATTTTTGGATCTCTTGATAAATAAAACATTTAATGAGTGTTAAAGTTAAAGAATCATTCAGATGGAACAGGAGAGCTATAACAATTCTAAAATGATAATGATAATTGCAGGTGAGGTAAAGTAAGTGATTTTTCAAAGGAACTGCATCGCATGCTAGACTTAGTTTTTGTCAGTTGTTTGTGAACTATTTACCACAGGCCTTAGCTGTCCTTTTCATGTTTTTTCTTCTTTCTACATCCTGTTTTCTTTCAGATGCACTCCTGCTCACCTACCTAGGGATCTCGTAATCTCCCACTTTAAAAAAATTAATCAGTTATGGGTGTGCTGGTGGTAGTGTATGCTGAAGAGGCAGAAATAGGAGGATCACAGGTTCGAGGCCAGCCTAGACTACATAATGAGTTCCAGGTTATCCAGGGAGATCCCGTGTTAAAAAAAAAATCTATGTATTATATATGTATGTATGTGTGTGTATGTATATATATATATATACATACACATACATACATAATATATATAATCTATCTATCATTCCCCGCAGAGCCTTTCTTTTCCAAACACTTCGTAATGTTTGTACCTTCAGCTTGTTTACTGCTTTCTTGGGGAACATAGGTGACATCTTTCCTTTTTTTTTCTTTGGCCTACATTGAGTATTCTGGGGGGGGGGAGGAAATGACACCTAGCAGACCCTTTGGCTTACAGTGTAGTACATTTGGTGAAAGAGGAGTTTGGTAAAATATTTGAGTTTATGAGTGGAATCCAAGAGTCAGTTAGCTAGTGTCTAGGTGTTATGAATGCCTTATGTGGAACCCAGAGGCCTTGTGTTGTCATTAAATAACGAAACTTTTCTAGTCATCGAAGGTGATATTAAATGTCCTCATATACCAGACAATTAAAAAACAAGACTTTGTTTCTGCGCCTTTAGCTCGTTGCTGTAGTTGAAGAGTTGTCTAGTTACCTTGGGCTTTA
The DNA here is from genome assembly GCF_000317375.1 of Microtus ochrogaster. Lineage (NCBI taxonomy): Eukaryota > Metazoa > Chordata > Mammalia > Rodentia > Cricetidae > Microtus > Microtus ochrogaster. Next base: position 1,933,850 of record NW_004949101.1, on the reverse strand, counting down.
ACTTATTTGTGTTTCATAGCTAAAGATCTGGTCTTAAAATGTGACTGATTTAAATGACATTCTTTTTGAGCTAAGTCAGTGGTGAGTTATTTTTGCCTCCTATGCTCGAAACACCTGGCTGTTTATAGTCCTTATGGCACAATAATTGTGTAGTGGTTATCCACTTTATGTTTAGCGCTTCTTGCTTTAATTATTAAGCAAGGTAAGGTTGTTGACGTTATATAAGAAATTGGAATCACATTTTATGGCCTTTTCATGGTCCTGCATTTGAAGATTTGTTTTATTTTTAAGTCAGTATAAATCTGTTCCTGTGTGTGATCATTTTTCATTTTAAGAATCTGTAAGTAATTCTAATTAATGCATACTGCACACAAGATAGAGAAGCAAATAACTTTAGAGAGAACACTACAGTAAGAGCGCAGGAGCATGAGTTGTAGCCATGGCAAGTCCTGAGACCTTGATGAAGGGTCACTGGCCTTTTTGAACTTTGGTTCTTCAGCAGAATGAGGGAACTAGATTAATATATGTAGAATAAGAATTCATTTTCTTAGCCGGGCGGTGGTGGCGCACGCCTTTAATCCCAGCACTCGGGAGGCAGAGGCAGGTGGATCTCTGCGAGTTCGAGACCAGCCTGGTCTACAGAGCTAGTTCCAGGACAGGCTCCAAAGCCACAGAGAAACCCTGTCTCGAAAAACAAAACAAAACAAAAAAAAAATTCATTTTCTTTCTTTCTTTCTCTTCTTTTTCTTTTTTTAAAACTAGGTTAGTAGGCTTTTAAAATATTAAAGCTGTGCTGGTGAAATAGATCCACAGGTGAAGGTGCCTGCTGCCAAACTTAATGCCCTGAGTTTGATCCCACTACAGGGTGGGAGGAGAGAAATGATTCATGAAAGTTGTCCTCTGACTGCCACACATGGATGTGTGTGAGCACACACATGCGCACACACGCAAATGCACACACACGGACACACATACATACAAATAAATGTAATAACATTTTAAGCTAAAAGCCAGTCTCAGCATGGGGAGCGCTGTCTCCTGAAAGTCTGCGGTCCTCTTGAATGCTGCTATTTGGATAGCAGTCGGAAATGCTTTATCAGTGTGGAAACTTTAGAGAAGCAGGAGATTAGCGGCAACAACAAACAGCTCAGCCTTTCTCACCCCTTTTAGAGGCAGCCATTGAAAGGTTAGCTGAGCTGATAGCTGGGCTCTCCCTTTGAAACTGCCCTGTTTTGAACCCCAGTCATCTTCTCTGTATTCACACATAGGTGTAATTATATAGCTTGAATGTTTTTCTGTGTGTATGTAGTGCTTTCTCTGCATTGTCGTGAAAGTCAATAATTGAATCTAAAAGAGTCTAATGGAGTGACATGTTGCAGTGTGTATAGTGCCCACAAGTGTGGCAGAAACATATAAGTGGGACTGATGCTTAACAATTATTGTATATAAAAACATCCTTTGAAAGGTCCATTAACCAGCCCCAGTTATTTTCAATGGTGATATTGATTCAGGGTAACATATCATAATGGTCCAGAAATTGACACTGAGGCATTAGTTGAGTAGAGCTGAGGGTGATGGAAAATTGTAGTATTGAGGCACAGACTGAACAAGTGCCTTACAATGCAGAATATCCAGCCTTGTAAGAACAGCCAGCTGTGAAAGCCCAGATGAGAGGCACAAGTGACTGAAACATGGGCTGTGTAAGCATCTCAGGTTTGGGCATTTCAGAGTCTGAAACAGAGATTTGCTATGTAGGCTTCACATAGTGATCCAACCAATAAGCCTTTCCTTTGACTTTCACTGAGGTAAATATCAAATGTTTAAGCCTTATGTTTAAAACTCGCACGAAGGACCACCAGTTAGAGATGCAGCAGCATGGAGGAGGAGTTAGAAGACAAGAGTTGATGAGGTCAGCACCATTTTGTATGGAATAGAGAGCCACAGTGTGTCTGACTGTGGTTGCTAAGATGTGGAGTGTTTGAAGAGAGGAAGTGTGATTGGCAGGTTCTGCATCTCCCGAAGAGGGAACTGAGACCAAAGATCTTTACATCATTATTAAAAAGAACTTGCAGTTTGGGAGGTGATGGAGTTTTGGAGAAATGGTGGCCTCCTTCACTAGATACCACAGATTCATTTTAAAATCAAGTCAGGCTTACAGCAAAGTTGTAAACATGGGACAAAGAACTCCAGTATTTTCCTCACCCAGATTCTCCTGAAGTCCCGATACTGTATTTTCATTTTCTCTTTCCATATGCCTATTCAGATCAGTGCTCTTCTCTGCAATATTTGAAACTGCACGTGTGATAGCTTATCATCACTAAAATCTTCAATGTACTTAAAAAAAATAAGAATGCCCTTTTAGACAGCCACGGTAGAGCTCTCACAGTTACCTGCCAGCCTTGCGGTGCCAGTCCACACACTCGCCAGACACCAGTTGTCCCAGCAACTCTTTCCTTCTGGTCTTTACTGGTCTAGAGTTTCATTGGGAAACATGGTTTGCATTTTGTATGCCATATCTCTTCTGTCTACTTGGAGGGAAATTTTTGGTCTGTCCCTGTTGGTCATGGTCCTGACAATTTAAGTTTTCTGGGTCCTTTTGATGATTCCTCATGATCAGACTTCAGTCTTTCATGGCTGTAATACCATGGAGGCATAGCATTCTAAGATCCATTTAAGTGCAAATTCCCTGTACCATCTAGTCATTCATTTTTCCTGAGTTAAGCACCGAATTGGTTATAGAACCCTTGAAGGTTTAATAATCACAATCTCAACACGTATTTCTAATGTGGAAATAAATATACGATATCCTTTGAACATTTATTCTGAGTTCATTCTTTTTTCTTTGTTTGCTTTCTGAGACAAGCTGGCCTCAAACATTTTCTCTTACTTTGAGAATCCTTGTCAATTTTTGTTTTTCAGCTAGGATTTCACTATATAGCCCAGGCTGACTTCAATGTCCTGATCCTCTTGCCACAGCCTCTCAAGTGCTGGCTTTACAGGCATGCACAACAGAGCTCCACTGATGTTGAGAATCTTGAGTTTTTGCTTCACGTTGGTGTTCCCCTTGTTTCTTCTGCTTCCTTGGTGATAGGTCTTTGTTTCAGCCACTCATGACATTTTCTCTTTTTTCAAATAGATTGATGGAACAGTCTCACAAAGGCGTGATTTTAAAGGTTGTCATGGTCTGAATACAGTAAAAACAGCTTATACAATACGGTGACTTATTCTGTTGTTGTTGTTGTTGTATTACAGTGAAAAGAAGAGATTCGACCTGGAAGACAAGCTTTATGAATACAATAAGTCTGATAAGTTCAGGTAAGAGGTGACAGTGATGAGTGTCCAGCTCGTTTGCAGCTGTTAGTCAAAATTGAATCCCTATACTTTTGGTGGTTGAACACACCTTTAGTATTGGCACTCTAGAGGCAGAAGCAGGAAGATCTCTGTGTCTCTGTGAGTTTGAGGCCAGCCTGGTCTACATAGTAAATTCCAAGCCATCTATGACTACATACCCTGTTTCCAAAAAAAAAAAAAAGAAAGAAAAAGGAAAAAAAAATCCCTACTATTATATCATAGTTCTTATAGTTGGAATGGTTTTGTCATTATTTTATTTTCAATGCATAATAATTTGCAGTAAATACTGATTTTATATAGCTATTATAAACATTTTGTTTTCAGTATTTAGTTTTTTGTGTTAGCAATATGGTTTTACTTAATTTTTTTGTTTTTGTTTCTCGAGACAGGGTTGCTCTGTAGCTTTGGAACCTGTCCTAGAACTAGCTATTATAGACCAGGCTGGCCTCGAACTCACAGAGATCCATCTGTCTCTGCCTCCCTAGTGCTGTGATTAAAGGCATGTGCCACCACTGCCCAGCTTGCTTAAATGTTTTAAAATAAGGCAGTATAGTCTTTTTTGTTCTTATTTAAACATATTTATTTCCTGTAGTGGTTAAATCATGTTCTAGCTTTTTTCCATCTTTCAGGCCTTACCTGAAAAATTGCTGCCCCTGTGAGGGCCTCCTTGCAGGTTTAGCTAGGGCAGGTTATTCTGAAAAGTCCCTTCCTTTTCCTCATGGTCTTCAGCACGTGGTAATTACCTGCATGTTTTTCTGTTGACTGTAGCTAGACGGTTTTCATACTTACACTACTGAATAGATGTGGGTTTGCTTGGGTGGCTAGGTGGCTTACACGACCAGTTTTGAAAGCTAATAGCAAGAATGAGGACTAGAGTTTGAGTGGAGAAGACGTGGCTGCTAAGCAGCTTTATTAAGTCTCTAGATATGAGTGTGTTGAGTCACCCTCCATTACCGTCATTTGTGTCAGACATGCAGGTACAGGCAGGAAAAACAGTGGTAGATCGTTTTATTCAGAAGGAAAGATGAAGACAGCCAATCACAGTTAAAGCATGTGTTGTTAGTATGCTTCTGGTCTGGGGAGAGGGCTCAGTGCGAAAGTCCTGGCTGGGCCAGCCTGAGGACTGAAGTTCAGAGTCCACATAAAGCCTGACTTGGTGGTGCTGTCTGAAATCCCATATCAAGATGGTAGGCAGAGACCAAGCTCCCTAGGAATTTGTGAGCCAGCTAATCTGTGGTGGTGAACAAGAGACCCTGTCTCAAAGGAGATAAAAGGTGAGGAATGACACCCGAGGTTGTCCTTTGACTTGCAAAGAACACATATTCATACGTAAACACTCCTCACCACTGCCCCCCAAATGGGAGGGGGGCAGGGATTTCAGAAATCTTGTTGACCTAGAATTAGAGGTTTAAGATATATTGTTGATTAATTTTTGAAATTTCTAGGATCTTCAAAAATTTGTACTGGGAAGGTAGATGAAAGAATATAAAATAAAATATATGTAGATGAAAGAATATAAAATATCTTACTGGACCAATAATACAAATGCTCCCCATAAGGTGCTCATTTGTGGTTCAGTTCATTGTGAAGTAGGAAGAAGATTAGCATATCGGTCTATGAGAAGAGAAGTTTGTGTACTTAGCTGTCTACTATGTCTTTTAGTTTTACAATTTGGATAAGAGTCTCCAAAAGGTTTCTCAGAGTTTAATTTTGCTATGAAATATTTCACTAACATGTTGTATGTAATGTCTAGTACGTTTTTACATTATTTAAATGACAGTTTTTGTATTTTAAATTCTCTTACTTTTATGGACTATATTTTATAATTTGATTCTGCTTTTATATGAATGATTAATTTAAAAAATGCCATCATATAGAAACTGGGCTAAGTCTGCATCTGAATATGACTAAAGAGACAGTGCTCTTGAAACCAGATTCCAGTTTAAAAAATAAATCCAGAGCTGGGTGTAGTGGTGCTTGCCTTTTATTCTGGAACTCAGAAGGCAGGGCAGGCAGATCTTTTTGAGGCTAGCCTTATAGAGTAAGTTTCAGGATAGCCAGGGCTACAAAGAGAAACCCTGTCTCCAAAAATCAAAACAAAACAAAAGATTCACATAGCTGGGCATTGTGCCACACACCTGTAATATTCACACGGGGGAGGCCAAGGAAGAGGACCTCAAGTTCCAACCCATCCTAGGCTGTATGGTGAACCCTGTCCCAACAGAACGAGTCTTTCCTGTGTTGTCCAATGGCACTGTGCATTTCTCAGGAGAAGTATGTCATGACCAATGTGATACCATAATAATTTTCTTTCTCTGAACTTTCATATGCATTCTATTCCCTGGGCATCAGTGCTTTGAGTAAAAAATTCTTAGATTTTTATTGTCTTATTAACACTTTTGTTAAAGAAAATTATTCTTAAGTTTGTTAAATTTGAGTTCTATTATTAAAGATCTACTTTTTTTTCCTTAAGAGCTAAGCTGAAATGTGCAAAACTAAAGAAATACCTGAAGGAAATCTGTGAATCTGAAAGGAGGGCTCATCTCCGAAACCAAGGATATTTAAAGAAGTTCGAGTGTGTCCAGACTTATGTTGAACACTTGACCACAAATTCAGAGAAGCTTCAGAAACTGAAGGTAGCATCTTGTTTTCTACAATGTGTTTTGAAAAGCTTTCCCAGATCAGTGGCAGCCACTTTCAGTTGTCTGAACAGGGTTATTTGTTATTGTGTGAATTTAAGCACCGGTAAGGTTCCTTTTAGAAGTCGATTCCCTCTTTGAGTCCTTTTTTTTCTTTTCTTTTTTTTTCCTGTTTTGTGTCTTTTTTGGTCTGGGCTACTCTCTTCAGGTCAAGAGTCTATTATGATGGGGAGCACTGATGAGTGCTCCCTGGGAGTTGCCCTTCATGTTCCTGGCCTCTGTGGTATAGTGACTGCTGTTCAAGGCTTCCTTTTATTCTGGCACCTTAGTCCCTTCTAGTGCATGCCTACATGGTGCTCTGAGCACATGTCCGCAGAACCCAGCACTAATGCCAGAAACCCAGTTTGTGACCATTAGTTTAGCTGTAAGCAGAGGTTTGTCCTAGGAGATGTTGGTCTTTTATGCCAGTGTCTAGTGTTGGCCTTAGTTATGATGGAGTCATCCGTTCCCTCTTAATGCTTTTCCACTTTGATGGAAAAAGATCTTTACCTCCCTGCTGAGGACCTTGGGTAAATTACTTAAAGATGTTCAGAGCGCATTACCTACACCTCCAAATGTTGTAGACTTTGTCCTGGATAGAGCATAGTTAATACACATGAACTTAAAGTTCGTAGAATTCCAGGAAGGAGAACAAGTTGAAACAGTTTTTGAGAGATGGAGGTTTTTCTCGAGTTACATTTGGTCAGTTTCTCCCTCTTTGTATATATAATGCTAAAATCCTTTAGAATAGCTTGAAAGCTAAAAAAGAATGAACTGACCTCATGGCTCAGCTTATGATTTCCTGCAGTGGCTCTGGAGCAGTGTGGGCTGAGAATGGATGGGTAGGGGTGCACATGGGCTGGAGAATTAGTCAAGTACTCCTATAGACAGAGAAACCTCCCTGGGCTTTGAGAGGCCCTAGACACAGGTACTCGGGTACTGGAACTTTGGAGCACAAAAAAAGGCCCTTAAGACACATATAGAGTATTTATTTACTAATATATGTGTAGCCTACCACACTGTATTAGGCATGGCACCAGCATGTCAGAATTCAGGAAGGGCAAGCCTCACCCAATTATGAGGTGGTAGCCCAGGTATCTTAGGTCAGAGCCCAGGTGTTGGTCTGTACCTGCTCATTACCCCCACCTCAGTCCTATGATGCAGCCCTCATACTTACATACACATAGTCTCTCTCCCTGTCTTCCTTCCTCTGCCTCTCCCATCCCTGTATCTTCCCACTGTTTTTCTACTTCACTGTTTCTCTACTTCTTTATCTGCTGGACATGTGCACGCTTTCTCTCATGATCACATCTACCCACAGTCCTTTAACCTGCTGAACAAACAGCATTATCTCATACCTGCCTTTGTCACTTTGCCCTGTCTTAAGTCTGTGTCGTATTACCTCTGTCCTTCCCTCATGATAATTCTGTTTATGTATTGGTTGTTCTTATTTCACTGTGGGTTCCTTGTCTTAGGATGTCAGTGCTCTGTGTCCCACCCAGACTGTGATTCCAATAAGCACTCAGTAAGCATTGAGACCTGATTGAAAGTCAGTTCTTCCATATTTGGGGTCTGGTTGTCTTAATGGATTGTAGCCACTTCTGTGAAAACTAATATGGGTTTAGTTATATCTTATTACTGTAAGTGCTAGTTATACCTTGTTACTGTAAGTGCTAGTTGAATTAATGCACGTTCTCTTGTGTCTTCTAGTGAGACTCTAAGAGGAAGCACAGGTATTGGAAAAAATAGGGGGAGAGAAAACCAAAGATTCACCTGAGAATCAAACAATTTGTCACTGTGCCCATCTTCAGTTATAACCTGTGGAAGTGGGGCTGCTGACCGTAAATATCTGTTTAGTGTAAGCTGTTTCCCTAGTCTGTAACTGAGAATCAGCTGTGCGATTTCAGAAACCAGGGAGGGAAAGAAAGTAGTAGGGAAGAAGGGTAGTGGGGACATTGTCAGGCAAATGACAGTGTAGGGGAGGGAAAAGGGAGTGACAGTGACGACGCAGAGGGATGCAGTAGGAGGGGAAATGTGTTGCGAGTGCGGGGAGAGCCCAGAGACCTGTAGGACTGCTTGTCTCCTCTTCCCATGGCCCAGTTTATTGTTAGCGGTGCCTAGTAATTTAGCTGAATCAATTGCTTTTGCATATGAGGAAGCGAGTGGAGAGGTTCTCTTAAATTTAAGTGGACAGCATCACCAGTGCCATGAAGCAGAACTGTTGCTGACAGAAGGTGTTATCACATAGGTTAACTCAGTGCTGTTAGTTTATAAAAACGGGTTTTCTAGGTTGGGGAAAATGACCAGAGGGTCGTCCTGGGGATTCTGGATTAGGTGATGCTACTGGGAAGTGAGTTGCCCTGTCCCCTAAATCAACAAATCTAACCACGAAAAGTTTGTGTGTCAGAAAGGAAGGGAAGACTGGAGTATACACTAGAGAGAAAGGATCTGTTCCAAGCCCTGATGTTTTAGGAAAACAGAAAAAACTCCTGAGCCTGATCAGAGAGAAGATTAGGGATGAGACAAGAGAATGAAGATGCAAACAAGGACATGTCCTCTGTCGAACTAGACTTTTTTTTTTTCTTTTTTCTTGTCTTTCTTTCTTTTTTTTCAAGAACAGTTAGGAAAATTAATCTTAATGCTATTTTAGAACCAAACTTAAAAAAACCTTTTCAAGACATTTCTTGTGTGGCTCAGGTACACATGAATTCAGCATTCTCCTGCCTCTGCCTCCTCCCTGAGTGTTGGGATATGTTGGTGTGTATCCATCCTAAATAAACTTATAAAAGTAGTAGAATCCTTTGCTTTTGTTTAATTGCAACTGGAGAGAAGGTGGCACTAGGGAGCTAATAGTCCTGCAGCTGGAAAATTTCTAGCATTCAGAAGATAGATATGGTAGTTACCAAATGTCCAGAAAGGGCAAAGAAAAAGAACGGAACATTCTAGGTGGTTATTCTTCTAAAGGGTACAAAGATATAGTTTGTATTTGTTATTAATTTATGGTAGCATCACTCTGCTTTCAAAATTTATTAAACAATTTTTTGATCCATACTTTAGAAAGAGTACCTTATTGTTCAGTAAACTTCAGTGTGTTGAGAACAGTCTAGGTCAGGCTCTTGAGAATGCATTTCTACTGTTTCCTTGAAACTTTATGCAGTTATCATTTGCTCTTTGCTTCAACATAATTAATTGAATAAAACCCTTGTGCTTCTGTGAGAAAGCGCTCTGTTTGGGAGGTGGCTCTGAAATGATCCCTAATAACCAGACTGGTCCAATACTCACTGATCATAACAAAAAAATTATAGTCACAGCAGGAGCAGTTTTATGTGTTTTTATTTTATGTCTATTGTAATCTGACTCTCGTCCTTTAAAGGTACTTCTCCTAGTATCTGACAAGTTTGCGGTTTAAAGCGTTTGGGCTTAGGAATCGAGTCTGTCAGAATTCAAACATGTAGACACAGAGCAGTAGCATGGGAACTGCGTTTTGATAGCTGCCTATTCCACTATCTTTGTTTACTTTATCATCTTATTGTATCATTTGCACTGGTCTTATATAAACTTTAGCTACATAGCTCCTTGATCCTTATTACCCCCTGTCATGTTAATAATAGCACCTGTTAGAAGAAATAGCATTATTAAAAAGGTGGGCATGCATAATATCTTTAAAAATGTTAAGGCAGGTGCTCAGTTTGGGTTATTGTCGCTGATGCATTTTTTGTCTGTCAAAACAAATTTTAGACCTATTTTTTGTTCAGAATGGGAGCTAAGGAAACAGCCTTTAATTCATTATCTCGGAGGTATATTTCTAATTGTGTGTATAATTGCTTAATTCAGAAACATCCTGATACTTATCTGTGATGAACTGCAATCAGCGGCTTTTTAAGGCTTTGAGTAGGAATATACTGAATCAAAGTACTTTCATGCTGTGCATTTTAGAGGAATACATTTTGGAACTGAATCATTTCCTTTTTTTCATATAGTTTCATATGTATAGTTATAGTGAGGCGACAGTGCAGGCCTCTTGATGCAGTTACTGATGCCCAAGCAAACTTGATTTTCATGGTACTGGTGACTGCCTACAGTATACTCTTATTTTTAGAGAATAAAACTGATTCAAGTTGATGCCCTAGTAAAGAATGTACTGAATTTTGTGACTCTGAGGATCCTAGTGATATAAGATAAAATATGTAATAAAACAACAAACCCATAGGACTTCTGTTTTCTCTTTCTTTCTTTCTTTCTTTCTTTCTTTCTTTCTTTCTTTCTTTCTTTCTTTCTTTCTCTCTCTCTTTCTTTCTTCCTGTCTGTCTGTCTGTCTGTCTGTCTCTCTGTCTTTCTTTTTAGGCTTTGAAAATAGATATCTAACATCTAACTTTTAGAATCAAGTAACTGGGTTTTCATGATAGTTTAAAGAAAATATGCTGTTGCTGTGTATTGAGGATTAAGGTTTTCCATAAAAAGGTAGAAAACTAAAAATCCACTAAGCCTTGTTTTACTATAAAATTATGTAGCATTTCATAGAGTTCAACTTTTGATATATTATTTGTGAAATTGCCTTTTTCTAAGATAAGCTGAATTTCTCAGCAACGTCAGCTTCTTTCTGCTCCATTGTTCTTTTTTTGTTGCAAAGATGGCAAGCTATAGGTGGCTTTTACTCGTAATGGTGATAGTATCTCCCATAAAATCAAACTTTGTTTATGTTTAGACTGAATATGAGGCCGAGATGAAGAAGATGCACCTCCTGTTGAAAGACAGCCTGGGGACGGAAGGTGAAGTCAGAGAAAAGGTAACACAGTAAGGCGATGGATTTTATGGGTTTTAGACATAAAATTTAGACAATTTTTAGAATGTTCATATGTTGAGAGTTTTAAATAAAATTATCTTACTATAAGGATTTTTTGATGAAACCATGATTATCTAAAGAATTTTGCTTCTATGACACTGTTTTAATGTCTAATTTAATTAAATTTGCCAAAAGGTAGTCACTTGGACTTAAGATTTTATAGAAAACTGAAGGGGTTGCAAAAGGTAAAACTGTATTTTTATCATTAGTGTTTTGTAGCTGCTTTTTATGGGATTGAGAAATGTTTTAAATGAAAATAAACTAAGTATGGTGCTTTGATTCTTTCCTTTGTATGTATAATTTTTACATTTGAACCTTTTCACAGACAAAGTGGGAAGAAAAGATTGCATATCTAAGCAATAGACAAAAAGACTGGCAAGGAATACTTAAATAAATTCTGCTATGTATCTGCCGTAATACAGGCTTCTAATCCTTCTGCCTATCTCCATATAAATGATTCTGCTCAAGACCATAGATGTTTTCTTCACTAAAAGCAGTAAAGCTCTTTTAGATGAAATGTCTAAAAACATCTTGTAATAACTTGGAGCATGCTGGCAAGAGTAGTCACTTGTGACTATGTGTGAAACCCCCTCAGCCAGTCGATATTGTAATAAGCAAAAATGGTAGCATCACTCCATTATTCAGAGAAGCCACCAGCGTGCTTGTTCCTTAGGCTGCAGCATTCATTAAGAAAAGCTTACTGGGCTGAAAGCTGGAAACAGATGATAACGGGATATGATTTTCATATTTAATGCTTTCCTTGGAAGAGTATGTGTGCTACAGATTGATAGAAGAATCAACTGCTACTTTACTAAAAGACTTTCAGGTTTGCCCTATAGCTACCGATGGAATCATTCAGCCAAGAAATTAACTTTTTCTCCTTTTACCTGCTTTATATATCTGCTAAGCAGGTTGCCTGGCTGCCAGTAAATGTTATTATGCAGTTAACTGTTTGGTATTTAAGACTCTTATCAGAAAAGAAACAGAGGCCACACTATTTTGTTTTTATGGTAGAAGGAAGGTTTTAGTTTTCCTTTCTTCCTTGCACTAGCAGGCATTAATCTGAGTTTATAGAAGTTTTAGTTTTCTTTTTCCATAGATTAAAAAGTTAAAAAGCTAGAATTTAGAGTATTCTTTAAACAGTAAGATACAAAACACCAAGCCCCAGCAACCTTGACCTATATTAAAAGGCCTTTAATGATAAGTGATTTCTACACCATTAGATGTGGGGCAATGTGGTGTGATGTGATAGACTTCCAGACCAGACTGACATTTCTGTTGGACGTTTAGCTGGGAAATAATTGACATACTTTGAATCTACAAACCGGTTCGTTCTTTCCCTGCTGTTCTTGATAGACATATTCCAGTTTGTTCTTTCTTTGCTATTCCTGATAGACACATTCTTAGTGTGGCTGTATCAATGACACTTAAGTAAAATGGAGAGTTTTAACCCCCTGTCTGCACTACTGACTCCTTACCTTGCCTATAGTTATGGAGTCTCCATTTGATAATTAGAACAGGGCATTTTCTTTGTACTGAAAGCTGTCCTCAAAAGCTTTGACTGTTGACTGTAATAAAAATCAATTAGGCAACATTTTGAGGAACTTGTATCTTGCCTTTTCTAATTTTCTCTTGATGTCTAATCAGTTAAAAGGTAAACACACTGCAGTAAAATAATGGCTTAGTTAATCCTCATTAAATGCTAATTTCTGAACAAGTCCTTATCTTATGAATTATGTTGTACTTTTTATTGAAATCCAAGCTCCTCTTCTTTAGATAATCATAGGAATTTCTCTTCATGCCCAGTTACTGGTGTCTGGAACTTTCTGGTGCATAGTATAGTCACTGAGTAACTGTTTTGTTGAGAAACCACAGTAGGCCTCTCCAAGAATGTCTTAATTCTTGCTCTCGAGATATTCTCACAAAACAGTGTTCTTTCTGAGGCCCAGGGTAGTGTGTAATAAGTTAGTTACGGGGATGAACTTGAGCTGCAGGAGAAAGATGAGGCTGTTTCCTCTGTGGTGCCTGTGGTTAATGGAGGAAATGGTGCTTGGCAGGCACTACAGGATGAGTAGGACAATGGATGGTCTTTGGCAAAGTGTGGGCACTGTTGGTAGTCATGGCACCACCAGTAAAGGAGTAGGAGCAGGGAAGCCCAGAAGGTCATTGCTCAGTGAGGCTGAAATCTAAAGAGATTGTGGGACACACCATAAAATGAATTTGGACAGATGTATCGTGAGATTCAGTTACCCATAACTAAGGCTCTGTGCTCAAGAACTGAGCTTTTCTTAGAATAGTGTGTGCTTGTGTGCATATCTGTGCTTATTGGGACAAAAGGAGATACAGACTGACTATATCACAGGAGTGAAGCTGGCCAGGGTGAACCTGAAGAAATGAGAATCGGGGTAACCATTGCAGAAGAAATCACTGATGGAGGAGAGAGGCTAGATCAAAGTAATAAGGCTAGATCATAAAAAGATGGTTTTATGAGAACTCAAGAACAATGGCAATGGGTTTTTGATCCTACTGCACATACTGGCTTTGGGGGAGCCTAGGCAGTTTGGATGCTCAACTTACTAAACCTGGATGGAGGTGGGCGGTTCTTGGACTTCCCACAGGTCAGGGAACCCTGATTGCTCTTCAAGCTGATGAGGGAGAGGGACTTGATCGGGGGAGGGGGAGGGAAATGGGAGGCGGTGGCGGGGAGGAGGCAGAAATCCTTAATAAATAAATAAATTAAAATTTAAAAAAAAAGACGGTTTTAGGGATGTAGCAGATTGTTAGAGTTCTTCATGTTTCAGTAATGGGGACATCTGCTCCAGTTGTCTTGATTGTGCGGTAGAAAGAGTTTAAATGGAGAAGACCTGCACAGGCAGACACCAGAGTCACTGTGAGTCTGTTGGTCAGGAAAACGCTTTGAAACAGCTTTAACCATTGACTTGAGGAAGGTCAGCAGAAGCTGCTGCTTGGAGCTGCCCTACTGTAGGAGAGGCAGCATCCCAGTGTTAGATGGGGAGGATGGTTTTCCTTGCTCAAGGAGGGGGTTCGACAGCTGTTCTCAGCCTCTGAGCAGTATCCATAAAACCAGGACAGCCTCTGCAGGGCCAGGGTCATCGCCAAGAGGTTAAGGAACAGACCCCTCATAGGAAGGAAACTGAATTCTAAAGCTCAAGTGCCCCTATTGAAAGAGCAAATGACTTGGGAATCCTTTGGAAACAAATCCCAAGCCAAGGATTAATGCAGGTACTTACTTAAGAGGTAGTCCCAGAAGCACAGTCAAGGAGGATGGGAAGTTCAGAGACGGGAAAGCAGCCAGTGAGTGTGTGACTGAATGGGTTATTGCTGTGAGCACCTGGCACTCAGCCCACTGGGCACTCTCAGAAGACTAGACAAAATGTATCCCAGAAGTGTCCTACCCTAGGGGAAAGGAAGGAAGGTATTTGTCCTCCAGCTTAGCCACTGAACTGTGTGTCTGTCCCCACTTCTGTGGCCGTCAACAGAAGGTCACAGATGAAGAGGAACAGGTGTGGTCAGAGAATGCGAGGTGTACACCAGGATAATGAGGACCCAGGAATTTGGTCCTGTCCTCTTCCAGGTGCCATGGGAAATAAGCAGAGAAGGTTACTGTCAACAGATATGTAGAAAGGCCAGTTTCTGACCTTACCAGTTTATGGTGCTGCTCTCACCAGTAGCTTCCTTGAGTCACTGCTCAAATGGAAACAGATTCTTCCCAGAATGAGGCTCTGAGCAGTTGCCTTTGCGGGTATGATGACCTTCCCTTCTCACGTCTATGTGAGACATTCTCACATCTACAATGACGTCAGTTCTACTCTGAGCCATGAAAGGTAAAACATTCTATTTTCAGCTCGGTGTCTTCATTAATAGGTTTTTCAGTGCCGAGGACTGAATACAAGCCCTTACAAATGTAAGCTCTGTACCACTGTGCCACATCCCCAGATCCTATAGCTTTTTAATTTCTATGCTGGTAATTCAGAAAACAATTAGAAACTATACTGGATTATAGTAGTTTCTCAAGAGGATTGAGTTATTTAAGCAAGTTCAAAGCCTTCTGCAGACTAGATGCACAGACCCATTTTTCAGGGCTGTGTAGGAAATGTTCTCTCTCACCTTTCAGACCAAAAGGGTGCTAATAGACTGCTCAGAGCAGAGGAGAAAGCGCTGAGAGC
The DNA here is from genome assembly GCF_000317375.1 of Microtus ochrogaster. NCBI lineage: Eukaryota > Metazoa > Chordata > Mammalia > Rodentia > Cricetidae > Microtus > Microtus ochrogaster. The sequence goes on along the minus strand of NW_004949101.1, from coordinate 1,918,791 downwards.
TCTTCTCTTTTAAGAGAGATGTGCCCTATCTGCAGTAACAGTCCAGATGGAGCCTGCACGGTTGGCGTCCTTTAGGTGTGCCTTTTAAGTATCTAATGGAAAACCAGTCTAATAGTAACTAACATTGGCTTTGGTCTTGCTGTATTTCTGCTCTCATTCTAGGGATTTGTGCGGGTGTGTATTTGTGTGAGTCCACAACAGCCTTACAAAATCCAGTGTGTTTAATGTCTACTTTGCAAATTAAGAAAGAAGTGTTCATCCAAAGCCACAGAGAAACCCTGTCTCGAAAAAACCAAAAAAAAAAAAAAAAAAAAAAAACCCAAGAAAGAAGTGTTCAAAGAAATTCTCTGTCTTTCCTGGACCCCACACTGTTGAGCGCTAGAGTCTGGATCCAGATCCTAAAAGACAGACTCATCGTGCAGAGTCTTAAAAAACAAATAAACAAAACAAAAACCATAGTTTTGCTTTTAAACTTTATTTTGGTCAGGAGTCTTAATATGTCTATCAACCTACTTTTAGGTAAACATATAAAATAATTTGCTTAAAAAAAATGGTGGGAAAGGGCAAGTCATGAAGGAACCTTTTTCCCCCGTAGTCCAAACACCTTTGATGGGAACTTTGTGCTAGACAGTTCTCTTCCTTTGTTCGGCATCTATGGTGGGATGATGGGAAGCATGTTATGGTGCAGAGGCTCTTACAAGTGGAAAACTCATGCACATAGATACAGGAGTGGAGTGAGGGGAAGGTGAAACAGCGAACGAGGAGGACAGGAGAAGCAGGAGCTGGTTTAGCAAAGACACATACATTTTGTAGGAAATGGTTTCTTTCACCCATGACATGGCACAAGGGGAGTGCCAGAGAAAACCATACATTGCTGCTTTTTTCTTCTTTGTCATTTTAGGGTCCTCTGCAAATCTCAACCCTGCTAATACTCAGTAAAAATAATACATCACTAGCAAAGCTATTCTTCATGTAACTGAATGCTTGCTCTAACAGCTCCTTTTCCTTTCTCCTTCAGCTTTCTGCTTCTCATCCCCTGGCTGTAGGGGAAAAAATCACTTAGAAAAATTAAAATATTCCTATCAGTTTTTAAAATATGAATGCAGCATTGTTTAAAGTAGAGTAAGGACCAAGACTTACCTACTTTGAAACTGTAGTTCCTATGTCCGTCAGTTCTAAACTTGTTGATATCTGTACACAGGTTCCTTTTCTCTCCCTCAGTAAAAATAGCTGTTAGTGAGACTTCGGATCACCAGTAAGTGTGTTCAGCCGTGTTCATTTGCTTCGCTCCTACTCTCCTTAGTTCCCTGAAATTTTAAGAAGTGGAAGGTGGATGGTGCAGGAAAAGGAAGAACAAAGCAGAAACCTGAGAGGATGGATCTACTGCCAGGTCATAGCCACACAGCAGTAGAAGGGCACAGACAAGCTAGTCTTTATATCAGATTCTTAAATACTGAACACATGTGCCTTCTTTTGACAGTATGTCTGCCTCTTGTAAGCCTTTGAAGTCCTTATTCTGGTGCAGTACCAACAATAATGAAGAACTGGGAGTTCTCCCTGACTTAGAAACTGCTCTGAGAAGACTCAGAACTTACAGTTTTTCCTGTTTTGAAGATTACTTTTTTTTTTTAATTTATTTATTTATTGAGGATTTCCGCCTCCTCCCCGCCACCGCCCCAAAATATATAAATGAAGATTACTTTTAAAAGAAAAGAAATATGTGTCTTAGAATCTAGTGATAACAAATGAAAAAGCTGCCAAGCAAAGTCCTGACTTTGTATGTATAGGTTGCTCCCAACTTTTCTTGGTTATAAATGATCTATACATGAACTTGTGTGAAATATGATTAATAAAAACTCAGAGAGAGAAATTGGGGTTCAACTTGAAGATCCAAAAAGTAAAGCAGCCAGCCATTGGCTCTTAGCTCCACCTCAGTTCGAAAATGACAATCCTGCCTCTAGGAATCTCAGAATGAGACTGTACCCAAGAGCTGTCTTCTCCCGTCTTATAATCCTCTTTAGTTCTGGGATTAAAGGTGTGTATCACTATCACCTGGCAAACTAGTGTATCTGCTGGGATTAAAGGTGTGTGTATTGCTGCCTGGTCTAGAAGGCTGGCCAATATTTACTTTTCTGATCCTCAGGCAAGTTTTATTTATTAAAATACAAGTGAAATGCTACTACACTTGTGTGATGTTCTTTTTTTTCTGTTGGGTTTATTTTCTAATTACTTTGTTTACTAGAAGAAAATTAGGCATCAATCAACTTTCTCTCTGTCTCTCTCTGTCTCTGTCTCTCTTCTTTCTCTCATTCTTCTTACTCCTTATAAAGTAGAAACACTCTTTTGTGATTATACTATCATAAATGAATAATATGAGCGCAATCTTAAGGAAACATCAGTCAAATACATTGAGATACAACATGTGCAGGCAGATAACCTGTGTTCTTAAAAACCGCCAAGGTCAAGAATGAGAAAGAATGCCTAACCATCTGCTGCAGATTAGGGAGACTCAGGAAACACAAACCTAAATTGAATCTTAAACCTAGAACAAAGGTAACTAGCTATAAAGGCCATTATTTGGGCAATTGACAAAAACTGTGAACTACAGAATAGAGAACAAAATTATATCCTCATTAAATTTCCTGATTATAGTAATGAAGCTCACCACTGGGACAAAGAATGTAGTGTCCCGAGCTTAGGAAACATACAGAACTAGTCTACATATATAAGTAAATGTATTCCAGGCACATGTATAGAACAGAGAAGAATGGCAAAGAAATGGGAAAAATGCAAACACTTGATCCATCTTGCTAGAGTGTTAAGCTACTTTTTTCTGTGATTCTTGCAACTTTTCTGTAAGTTTGCATACATGCACTTCCATACATTACTTCAGATAAACAAGCAGTGACAACTAGCCAGTGAAGAGACCAAACTGAAGACTTAGGAACTTCTTGAATCTTTTTTTTAAATATTTATTTATTATGTATACAATATTCTGTCTGTGTGCATATCTGCAAGCCAGAAGAGGGCACCAGACTTCTTTACAGATGGTTGTGAGCCACCATGTGGTTGCTGGGAATTGAACTCAGGACCTTTGGAAGAGCAGACAATGCTCTTAACCACTGAGCCATCTCTCCAGCCCCGAACTTCTTGAATCTTGATGGATCCTCTAGAGTTGCCTGTATGGGGTTTTAGTGAATGATGTCCCACTTCAATTTTTTTTGTGTGTAGTTAGGGCCATCTGATCATAACTCCTGACTAGCTACAGGCCCCTAAAACCTAATGTTCTCATTCGTAAGTATATTGCTCAACTTTTCAGAGAACTCAGAATTCAGTAGTCTGGGAACTCTGGTCACACCTAGCAGAATCAGAGAGCACTGTACTACTTCCTGTCATGAGCTGTTGCTTCTCCTTGCCAGAAGCAAACCTCTGTTAACAGGGCATCATGTCCACTTCCTGTGGGTCTGAAGCATGACTGTAAGATCCCGTTATGTGCTGCTTTCCCTTGTTTGTATGATGAGCGTCTTAACTTATTCCTGCGTTTGCTTCTCTGAGTTTTGTTCAGTGGGAATCATTTGCTTTCTTTTAGTCAATCCGAGAGATCTGAGAACTATTGGGGGAGTAACTCAGATGCACTTCATTTGGTCTTTGCCCTATGACTTTTCCATCTGAGATCTATACCTGGCCCTTTGCTTTGTGGCTTTGGTTTTTGCTTAGAACAAAAAAGAGAGAGATCATGAGAACTGCTGTGTCCTCTGTTTGCTGGGTTAGTAGCCAGTCTGTGTAGTGATGAGCAAGCAGGCCTGGTTTTCATCCCTCCCAGCTCCCGCACAGCTAGCTTACACCCGAAATAACAACACACAAATTGTATTCTTTTAAACACTGCCTGGCCCATTAGTTCTAGCCTCTTATTGGCTAACTCTGACATCTTGATTAACCCATTTCTAATAATCTGTGTAGCACCACGAGGAGGTGGCTTACCGGGAAGATTCTAGCCTACATCCATCTTGGGTTGGAGCTTCATTGCATCTCTCCCATGCCTTCTTCCTCCCAGCATTCTGTTCTGTCTACTCCACCCACCTAAGGGCTGGCCTATCAAATGGCCAAAGCAGTTTCTTTATTAACCAATGAAATCAACACAAAACACAAGACCCTCCTACATCATTTCCCCTTTTTCTGTTTAAACAAAAAAGAAGGCTTTAACTTTAACATAGCAAAATTACATATAGCAAAACAGTTATCAAGTAAGAATTACAGTTACAATATTTATATCTATTTTATCTTTTATCATAACAAAGGAAAACAACTATAACTATCTGTCTATTCTTCAACTCCATCAAAGACTCCAAAAGGATATAATATTGCCTAATTAAACAAAAAATGAACAACTTCCAAACTCTAGAAATGACGGAGACATCTCGCTGCCTGGACAGTCACCCAAAGTTCCTCTGTACCGTTGGGGCATCCATCTTAGGCCTACAGGCCCATAGTATCCAGCTGACTTTTTCATGAAGCAGGAAATTTCAAAGACAGTTCAGTCACTTTCTGCTGTGTCCTGCAGAATGTCTCGCAGACTCTTTCATGAGTCAGGTACCCCGAAAGACCATCTCACCTTTAGGCAAGTTCAGCAGTCCTCTCTCTGTGGGTTCTTTGTGTCCAGTTCATGCATCAGTCCAGGCAAGAGCAGTTTCTTGCCCAAATGGCTAACCAACTCCATAAGTAGCCTCTTTTATGCCCATCTTCCTCTTGAAGTAGATTGGTGCTGCCAGGAGCAGATGTGTCTCATTGTCATGAAAAGCCCTAAGTCATTAAAACATTAAATGCCATATTGTGCAGTCTTTGAAAGATCTGAAGAATGTCTATCTAACTGAAATATATCTCTAGATATATTTAGAAATATATCTAGAAATTCTAACACGACTACAAGCTTTACTATTATTGATGATTATGCATTATCAACCTATATTTCCTAGTTATACATTACATTTTTAAATGAACTACACAATCACAATACCTTAGTCAAGATCAGAAATACATATACATATAACAATATTGACCTTAAATTTATATCAATAGAGTAAAATTTATACCAATGTAAATTATTCATATCTATAATCATTTCCCCCTTTAAATGTAAAAGAACATATATAAACAATATTTGGGAATATGGGCGCAGTTTTTTTCTCTCCAAACTGCTTCGTGCTGAATGGGGACACTGTTATTTAGGTCTTTCATGGTATAACCTGTGTGCTAGATTCATCTGAGTCAGCAGTTGAGTGAAATAATTTTTTGAGGGTGTTCACAGCAACCTTTCAGGAGGGAGTGGTCTATCATACCATATTGGGATAGAAGCAATCCACAGGGTCTCATCCTCTGTGAAAACTAAAGAAGAACTTTTCCAAAGCATTATAACCTTAGATCCAAATTTTAAAGTCAAGGATTTTCAAAATATCTATCTTGGATTAATTCAGCAGCATTTATAAACAAATATCTTTTAGCAGCTGTTGCTCTTTCCTCAGCATTCAAACAATTCAAAGAGAGCATAATAGCATACAGTATCAAGATTCTCTGTGTATTTTCCGTCCTTGTGCGGCTTTATTTTAACCTCTATTTTGTTTATTTTTACTTTTATTTTTTTGAGACAGGTTCTCTGTATATCTTTGTCCTGGAATAACTCTGTAGACCCGGCTGTTTTTGAACTCTCAGAGATCCGTCTGTCTCTGCCTCCCAGGCATTGGGATTAAAGGTGTGTCCTGCCACACCTTGAAGTCACAGAGGTCAATCTACCTCTGCCTCCCAAGTGTTGGGATTAAAGGTGTGTGCCACCACACCAAACTACTATCTCTTTCTCTTTTTTTTTTTTTTACTTTAAGAACTTTAGCCTACATATATTTTAAACACACTGTAAACCATTTAGAGGTTTTCTTCTACTTTGAATCTCTCTTTACTGTATATCTCTCTTTTTCTGACCACATGAGTCTTTATGGAGAAGGTTAAAGCCGTGGCTTTGACGGCTGGATCCAGCCCATTCCTTAGCTTTCCGACCTCATGGTGGAGGTACCAGCTATAGCTTTGTTTATCGCCACAACTCTATGGCATTTCAAGGTCCTTGCCAGCAAGCAAGCTGCAGCATTCTGCTTACAGGCCACACTTAGTCAGACTTCTTGCCTGAAAAAGTCAGAGTTTGCCCTGGCAGGACAGCCCAGAAAACCGGCATTTTTTTTTTCTTCATTCTTAATTTTATTCTTTAAGTGTTTTATTAACATATATAAGTTATATATAATAGTGGATTTTATTATTACATTTTTATCCATGTATTTTATACATTTTGATCAAATTCAGCACAATTACCCACTTAGGCCCCTCTTATACCCACTGACCCCTCCCTCTTACCAACTAGCCAAACTTCAACTTTCCTGTGTTGGGAAAACCAGCATTTTAAAACAGCACAGTTTTTTTCCCTGCTACGGCTGAAAACCAAAAAGCATGCATTCAGCTTTTCATCAACACTGTTTAAATGTTTCGTGGCAGGACCTCTTAAAAGAGCTGCAGGGTTTTGTAGCTAAAGCTGAGTCAGGAAGCCTCTCTTAGATGAGAGTGCTTGCTTGCCTCTAGCAAGCAGGGCAGACCCGAGAAATTGCTGCTACCAAGGAAACATGCTTTACTCTATTCTTTCCCAAGCTTTCTCAGGTTTTCTGTGTATGCAGTAATCCACGTCTGGACACCATTTGTAGTAAGGAGCTGCGGGCAGGCCTACTTTTCGTCCCGCCCGGTTCCCACATGGTTAGCTTAACACCCGAAATAACAACACACAAATTGTATTCATTCAAACACTGCTTGGCCCATTAGCTATAGCCTCTTACTGGCTAATTCTCACATCTTGATTAACCCATTTCTAATAATCTGTGTAGTAACACGAGGTGGTGGCAAACATCAGGGCATGAGTTCAGTTCTCTGGCATCTAATGTAAAAAAAGCCATCACAGTGATACACATGTGTAATCTCAACACTAATGAAGCAAAGACAGTGGAGCTTCCTGGGGTTTGCTGGCCAGACAGCTCCAGGTTCAGACAGACCTTGTCTCAAAAAATAAGAAAAAGCAGAGAAAAACAGCTGACATTGACTTCTGGCCTCCATGCATACTACATGCACAAGCATGTACATATGTACACATTAGCCCCTCCCCATTTCTGGGGCAATCTTTGGGGCCACCTACCTCCAGCATTTTTTAAAAGCCAAATCCATGCTTGCTTCTCCCAGTTTGGCACTATTCTAAGATTCAGACTGTCCAGAAGTAAAAGGATTTGGAAGTAGCTGCAGCTATGCCTTTGTGGAGTTTGAGAATGAGGATGTTGCCAAGATGGTTGTGGAAATAATGAATGCTACCATTTTGGTGAAAGACTTCAGCTATGTTGTTTCATGCCAACAGAAAAAGGACATGTAAAGCTTTTTGAAGAGTAGAATGCTCCATTTCCTTAGCCATCATATCCAACAGTGAAATGGGATAATTGGAATTGGAAATGTGGGCAAAAGATAGAAGAGTGATTTAAAAGGAAACAAAAGTTACTCCGGAAGAGATTAACTGAAGAAAGAATTCATTATAGTTTTCCCCATCTGCTTTACCTTATATGAAGAAGGAGGGTTTAGGCTTACAGAAGAGAGAAAAGAGCTTCACGGGGCACTCCGAACATTCCAGAGAAGCCTGGGCCAGCCAGGGCCCCACGTCAGTCTATATAGCATTTTTTTTGGAAGGGCAGAAAATCAGAAGTGGTTGAAATGAATAAGATAATGGGATTGTTATGTTTTTAAACAGCCTGTGTCCATTGTAAAAGAAAACATCCAAGATGCTCCAACACCTATTCATTCAGGGAAACAAAGACAAAGAAAAGGCAGTCAGTGATTCTGAGTGCATATGTATAGCATGTATTTGGAAAACAAAAAACAAAACAAAAAAAAACTATGATGACACCATCATGAGGGCGGGCTAATTTTTTTAACAGTAAAAGGCAAGCATTGACAAGACTTTCAGAGGAAAACATACTGTTTGTTTCTGTGAGTAAGGAGAGCAGTGACTGATTTTGGCTGTTGTGCTCTTTCTGAAGTCTAGAGGTGTGTTCTAGTGCAGTGGTGGGGCTTGCTCTGTCCTTATCCTGGTATCTTCTAGTTTTCGGATTTTATAGTTCCCTTTAGAGCTTATTCTAGGTGCATGGAAGGATCACATTTAACTGTAAGTTTGCATCACCAACGAACAAAGATCCCCAGACCCCTTTGACCATCTGTGCAATGGTTGTGCACACTTAACCCCAAAGGCTATTTGAGATTTCCACATCTGATGGCTGAAGCTGTAAGATATATATATATATATGTGAGTGAGAAGACGGCTCAGGTATTAGTTCAGGTTTGTTTTTGTAGTCAAGTACTAATACAGATTCAGAAATGGTCTGTTTTCATTGAAAACGTCACTTTGATTTTTGGTGGGCTAGCCTGATTTGTGGTAACTATCATTTTCCATTAATTAGTATCACTGGTGTGGATTTGTGTCCCAGATTCAAGTCAGGACTCAAAAATAAACCTTTTTAACAGAGTTTCTATACAAGTTAAGCTTAGGGACTGTAGAGAATAATACCCTTTGACTTATTTTTAATTTTCTGGTACCCTTGACATTTGCTTATTCCAGTTATAAAGATTACCCCCCCATAGCCTTTTTCTGTCCCTTTCCTTTCATCTGGGACTTGAATGCATTTGCTATAGTAAAAGTTACTCTGAGGCTAATAGTTTTCTTCATTCTTTCTTCCCTCAGATTGCACTGTCCCAGTGTATCCATCTCGGCATTGCCAATTCATTCTTCTGTCTGTTTCTGCTGCTAAGCCCTTCGTTCTAATAATTGTTGTTTTCAACTGAAGAATTCCCACTTGGGCCTTTTTAACCATTTATATCTCTTTGCTATGGTTTAAACCTAGGTTTTACTCATATTTGGCATGTGAGCTACACCTCTAGTCCTATAGTTTGTTTGGAGACAAAATCTCACTGTGCAGTCCTGACTGGTCTGGAATTATCCGTGTGGACCAGATGATCCTCAAACTCATGGGGATCTGCCTGTCTCTGCCAGAGTACTGGGATTGTAGACCTGTACTTTCTGTTAATTCTTTTGCGATAGTATCTCATGTATCTCAGGCTGACTTTGAATTCTCTGTGTAGCAAGACTGGCCTTGAACTACTTACTCTCCTGCCTCTACCTCCGAACTTCTGAGATTATAGGTGTGCTTGGCTTCAGTCCTATAATTTATTTATCTTTATAATATTCTCTATTTGGACATTATTCTTGTATTTAAAATCTCTCTCCCCTTTCCTCCCTTTCCTCCCTCGTCTTTCTCCCCCTTCCTCCCTCTCCTGCCCCTCCCACTTTTGAGAGCTCTCTGTAAATGCACCTGCTGGCTTCAAAGTCATTCATCTGGTTGCCTGAGGAATCAGTCTCTGCATGTTGGATTACTCTAGTTCTTTGGACAAGATTTTTTTTTTAACTGTTTAACTTATTTAGCTAATCATACTTAATTTAATAGCTTTAGTCAGTTTAATACCTGGACTTGCTCAGAGATTGTTTTTGCTGGTTATATATGCTCACTGTCTATATGAGATAAAGTTTATTACTTCTTTTAATTTTTAGTAATTAAATGTGGCCATTTTGAGAACTCTACCCTCAGAAATTGTGTTAATTTCTGTTTGTTTAGCCATTTTGTGATTTATTTTTTATGTGTGGTCTCTGAGATTTCTATTAAATTTAGTTAATAACCATCAGCTTTCATTAGAGTAGGAGTCTCACTGTCTTTGCTAATAGGTTCTAAGTACATTCGGCTACACCTTGGCCTTCACTTCTTGCTTGGAGCCTCAAAGTGAGCTTCAGGTGAGAGCTCAGGCATTTATTTCCTGTTACTTGAGCATTCCCACAGCCCAGGGCATGCAGGTGGTCATCCAGATTCCCAGGAGTATACTGGAACCTTCCAGAGTCTGCCACCCCAGGCAGCTCTTTGACCAGCTTTCTCTTTAAAATGTATGTAGCCTTTTGTTTGTTCCAAGTACTGTCTACGCCTTAGACAGCTTCCATATTGAACACCTGCTTCTGATTATTTTCAGCAAACTCGGCTTGGGAACAAGGCTATTTGTCAGCTCAAAGCTAGTTCAAGTCAAAATAGTCTTTTGTGTGGAGTCCCCCAAGGAGATACCAGATAGTCCAATGATGACTGTTGTCTGGAAATGGGGCCCTTGGAAGAATTTTGCCCCCCCCCCCATTCCTCTTCTAGTGTCTGGGTTTCCCTGTAACTACAGGTTGTCAACTTGGCCAGCACCTGGCAGCTCAGAAGCTTACTGTTCTTTTCAAGATCTGACTGGTTCGCTTAAGTAAATGCTCCCCAGATTCCTAGAAGGCTGATTAACTCCCAGAGAGCTGAAGAGCTTTGCTGGGTTGTCAGCTGTTGCAGGGCAGAGACTGCTTAATACTCTGTCTCCTTGCCTTTCTCTGGTGTCCTTGATGTGTTGACCTCAGAGTTGGGGGGGGGGGGTTGTGGTTTTTGTTCTGTTATTCCAGGATTAGAAGAGATGATGTTTGAAGAGAAATACAGCCTGGATTCTGTTGTCTCTGACATTTCTTGTCCTGCAATTTGGATGTTGGTATTTCCTTCTGCAGAGGAAGAGTGTAGATACATTTTGCATTTCCCCATCCACAGTTTAAGGCTTTGGGAAGTGAGCACTCTTGACTGTGGCCGTGCTCTGGTCCTCTGGGAAGAAAAGCACTTAGCTTCTAGAAGGCTTCACGCTTGTTACTTTTAGTTCTGCTTGGCACCAGCAACCCTGTACAAGCCAGTTCTCTGCTCAGCTTTGCTTCTTTCTGTCTTCTCTCCTTTTCTCTACCCTTCAAAGGACAGGCTCAGATTTCCTATAAACATGCTAGTAAATTTAAATTACTTAAAAGTTCCTTAAAGATGTTCAGGAAGTTTTGATGTTAATTTGATTACAGATTATTGCTATCCTGTGCTTTAATGCCGTTATGAAGGTCACCACTGGAAGTTTTTATTTTATATAAAGCAGTAGAAATAGAGTTGAATCCGTTCATTGTTCATTGTCTGCCCTATGTATTTCCTTGTTTTTTCCCCCTCTTTGGTCTTTGGTCAGGTTCCTTTATAGCAATGCTAAATGAGCTCTGTGTGGAGGGCTTTATAACTCAGCACTTTCCAGGGAATGTCACTGAGGTAAAAGACACATAACCTAAAATGTACTAATTTTGTTTTATTTGAGCCATGTACTTCAGCTGGATTAAATGCATGCATTTCATTTTTAGAAATGAGTTCTATAGTTTTTTGGCAATAGTTACTTTGTACAGTGACATTATTATTACAATAATAATCTGGACTGTAGTAGAGTTTGCCAACTCATTAAGTGGGAAGACATGTTTTGTTGGTGGTAGGTGTTGAATTCCATAGTTATGCTCCCTTTACCTCCCTTTCTTTCTGCTTCATTGTTCATATGCAATGTGTTTAACTCACATCTCTTTTTGCAGGGTGCAGTACAGGCAGGAATTAACTCAGGGACAGCCATGTCAAGAGGATTGTATCAACCAGCAACAATCTTTATGGGCCGCCAGATGTCAGCCATCTCAAGCATGGACGATTTCAGTACAGAGCAGAAATCTAAGCAACCCACAAAGAACTTTTCAATTCCTGACCCACATTCACACCAACAGACAGCCCCGAGCAGCTGTGTGACAGACAGCTGTGTAGTACAAACTAATAGTGACACACAGTGCTTAAATAAGTCTGACAAAATAGATGGAACGACATCTCTTCAGATTGGTGAGAAAACGCCAGTCACAAGCTGTGTATTGTCTGAGAAAGAACAAACTCATTGCTTGGAGATAGGGAGCAGCACACGTCCCAGCAAGGGTAATTTAGCTGAAGGCAAGAAGTCTGCTGAGCTCCATGCCTCGGTACAGGAAAGATTAAGTCCAGAGAACAGAACCACTGATTTAAAGTGTGACAGTTCCAGCAGATCAGAGGGATCAAATGGAGAAATACTGACACAAGAACATATTGAAGTCGGGGAAGAAAGAGCTAGCCCGCTGGGCCCCACACTATCAGTTTCAGAACACCGTGCATCTGCAAATAAGTGGGCTGGAGAGAAGCATTCTGCTTGGGATGGTTTCTCAGGTGAGATGAGAGACTGTTTGTTTGCTGAGTTTTCTTAGTGCCTACCTTTTCTGGTTATGATCTATAATTTTATCTCTTTGTCTAAAAACAAAGAAATGACTTTGTCAATGAGTTCCATTCTAATGATTTCTTAAATATGTTCAAAGAAATGGTTCAAAATATGAATTTTTAAAGGCATGTGCTTAAAATATTTTTGAGGGTTGAGGATGTTCAGTTCAATTGTAGATATGTACTTACGATATAGGAGGCCCTGAGTTTGTTTGAGCCTTAGCACCACTAAGTTTATACATTTTTTAAAAAAAAACACAATTTTGAAAGATTTCAATACTATAATTGTGAATTGCTGCTGTATTTTAATGCATTTGTATGTGTGCATATGAGCATATTTATCTTGTGGAGGATATACATGTGTGTGCATACAGAGGGAGGCCAAAGGACAAGCCTGGCTGTCAACTTTAGAAAGGCTACCTACTTCCTTTGAAGGCTGCTCATTGGCCTAGATTTCACCAGTTTGTCTAGACTGACCAGCCAGTGGACCACAAGAATGCCCTGTCTCTGCCTCCCCAGCATTGGGGTTATAAGTGCTCCGTTCCAGCCTGCGTCTGTATGTGCATCCAGGGTGAACTCATGGCTTCATGCTTGAGGCAAGCACTTCGCTGAGCTTTCTCCCAGACCTGTGCTTCTACATGTTTGCTGCTTTTGTTTTGTTTCTGTTTTATTTTTGAAACAATCTCACTGTGTAGCTCTTATAGGCCTGGAATTCTCTGTCTAGACCAAGTGGACCCTGAACTCATAGAGATCCTCTTGCCTCTGCTGAAATTACAGACATATATCACCACACCAGGAGGCTTCTGTACATTTTCTTAAGGAATGAAATCCTGTTCTGTGTTATTTGCATTCTCAGAACTTTGCAACCGGCAATGCATTCGTTTTCCCTCTTGCAGATGATCTTGCTCATGAGGACCCAAAGTCACAAAAGGCCTTTCTGAAACTGCAGGAAGAGCAGGAGGAGGGAAGTTCGTGCAGCAGCAGTGATCTCACTGTTTCTGTAAGTGAAGATGATCTGATTTTGGACACTCTGGAGTCACTGCTAAATCCAGGAGCCAAGCTGGAGGGTGAATATAGAAGGCAGGCCTCACGATCAGTCTACACCGAGCAGCAAAGAGATCCGCTCTACACTGGTTACATTGTGCAGACTGAAAGCCCTCCTGATTCAAAAGGGGAGTCCTCCCCAGACTCACCAAGACAGTAAGCCATTCTTTTTCACATTCTGTTTAGTTCATGGTGTTTAGAGTCTATTCCACTTGGAAAATGTTACTGAGCACCCAGCAGTGATTGTGTCAGCTGCCTTGTCTTATAAGTAAACTCTCACTTGCTTTCTTCTTCCTTCCTTTCCTTTTTATAAATTTTAAGGTAGTTTTTGAAAGTCTGAGTGTCATTGAACTGTGGTGATTGGCAGTTTATAATTTTCCCAGGCAATCCCTGGTAAATTTACAAGTCACTCAGTGCAACCCTTACCCATTTTTTTTTCAGCCCCCTACCATTTTTTTTTTTTTGTTTTTTTTGGTTTTTTTTGTTTTTCGAGACAGGGTTTCTCTGTGGCTTTGGAGCCTGTCCTGGAACTAGCTCTTGTAGACCAGACTGGTCTCGAACTCCCAGAGATCCGCCTGCCTCTGCCTCCCGAGTGCAGGGATTAAAGGTGTGCGCCACCACCGCCCGGCGCCCCCTACCATTATTTTTTAAAAAAAAATGGTTTTAATATTTTTCTTCCACGGAAGAGAAATATTTAAACTTACTAGGAGTTCTACTTCAGGAACTCAGAACTTTGTATCTAATGAGTACACACTTATTCCTTGTGTTGCTTTGCTTTCCATGGTGTCACTTGTTTCCTTCATGCCATTAAAAGAGCTAATACTTCTTCGCTGCTAAGCCAGACTTCCTTTTCTGGGTGTAAATTTGAGAACATTGGAACCCCTGGTGTTCAGTAGAGCATTAGCATGGTACATTTTGAGCACTTACTAATGTCCTCCATAAAAGTTAAGGTATGTGTTTTTACAATTGATTGGAAATTTTGGGCCAAATAGAAGTTTTTCTATGCCCCCTGAATAGAAAACTTACTAGGGAGCCAGGTGGTGCTGGCGCATGCTTTTAATCCCAACACTCAGGAAGCAGAAGCAAACAGATCACTGTGAGTTCGAGTCCAGCCTGATCTACAAAGAGAGTTCCAGGACAGGCTCCAAAGCTACACAGAGAAACCCTGTGTGTTTCTCTTGAAAAAACATTAAAAAAGAAAAAAAGAGAGAAAAAAAACTTACAAGATCTTGAAAACAAATCCTTTGATTAAACAAACCAACCAATTAAATTATGCTAGTAACATCAGATCCTTTTAGGAGAAGAAGCCTAAGTAAAAGTTTAAGGTAGGCCTTATCTTTTATAAATGATTACACTAAGACCAGGAACACAATAGTATCACATAAACCTTTTGGGTAGTGTGCATGTGTGTGTGTATGTATGCACACACGCACACATACAGAACTTGCACACCTAACTCCTGACCCACCCCTCCAAACCCTTCAATTGCACCAAAATGCTGACAGCCTTTCATTCCAGCAGGGAGGGGCAGTGACTGTCAAAGTGGGTGGTCTGCACGGGTGCACAGGTGCACAGTGCATGCCTGCGCACAAGAGTGGCTGATGGCTGTCGTAGAAACTGGATGCCTCTGAGGGAAGCCCAGGGGGTTTCTGTTGTCATGCTTCTCTCACCCAAGAGCTGCAGGTGTCCATCATCCAGAAGCACATCATAAACTATGACTAGGGATGGAATGGGTCTGCTTTGTGCTTATAGATGCGCTGGCTAGTTCTATCAATTTGACACAAGCTAGAATCATCAGAGGAAATGTCTCAGTGAGACACAACTGGAAGGCATTTTTTTTTTCATTTAGTGATACATGGGGGAGGGTCCATCCCCTGGTGGGTGGTGCAATCCCTGGGATAATGGTTTTGGGTTCTATAAGAAGGTAGGTTGAGCAAGCCAGTAAATAGCTCCCCTCCATGGCCTCTGCATCAGCTCCTGCCTCTGGGATCCTGTCCTGTTTGAGTTCCTGTCCTGACTTCCTTCAGTGATGAAGAGCAATGCAGAAATATAAGCCAAATAAGACCTTTCCTTCCCAACGTGCTCCTTGGTCATGGTATTTGGTCTCAGCAATAGAAACCCAGCTAAGATAGTAGGCTTATTTTTATGACAATATGCCAAACAAGGTGGTACCTCTGTAGGCTAAGGACTAGTTTATTTCCCTAAGACTTGGTGGTTTTCTGAGGTAAAATCTCCTGCATGAATGACTTTTTCCTATAACCCTAAATCTTAATACTTTTGAATT
The DNA here is from genome assembly GCF_000317375.1 of Microtus ochrogaster. Classification (NCBI taxonomy): domain Eukaryota; kingdom Metazoa; phylum Chordata; class Mammalia; order Rodentia; family Cricetidae; genus Microtus; species Microtus ochrogaster. The sequence goes on along the minus strand of NW_004949101.1, from coordinate 1,903,218 downwards.
TTCTCCTACTCATTGGAAAATATGGGCATTTAGTAATTTTTCAATATTCATGCTGATAACCTCCCCTCCTCAAAATGAAGAGGTTAGTCAACAATGGTTATTTTCTGTCTGTGCAGTTAAATTTGAGCTTATTGATTTTCTGCGATGAAAGCACTCTCTAGAAATGAGGTTGAAGGAGGGTTTGTTTTTATTCCAATTATTTGTTTATTCAGTGTGCACCTGGTGAGGGCTTGCATTTGTGCATGGTGCAAATGTGGTGGCCAAAGGGCAACTCAGAGTCAGTTCTCTCCTTCTGTCGTGTAGGTTCTGGGGATGCACTCAGGTCATCAGGTTTGGCTGCAAGCAAGCACCCTTTCCCACTGAGCTTAGTGTGCTGATATATATACAGCTTTATTAAGATACAGTTCACATGCTATTCAAGTCTCCTATTTAGAGTATGCAGTTTAGGATTTGAGTATATTACACCATTAATTTTAAATCATATAATAAATACATAGCATGAAATTTGCCATTGTAAAATACACAATTCATTGACACTAATTATATTTAATGTATAGTTAAAATTCATACTCTAAATAATTCTTGAAAGTGGAGTAACGCATACCCCTTTTATTTCTAACTAATTTCAGTTTAAGCATATGGTTCATCCATATTCTATCATCTATCAAAATTCATTTCTTTTTATGGTTGAATAGTATTTCTGTATATGGATATACCACAAATCATTTGTACAGTTACCTGTTAATGATACTTGACTTGGTAATCAAGAGTCTGGAGAGATGGCTCAGTAATTAAGAGCACATACTGCTCTTGCAGAGGACCTGAGTTCAGTCTCTAGCCCCCGGTTTGGGCAGCTCTTAACCACCCATAACTCCAGCTCCAGAGCATCCAATACCTTCTTCTGGTCTCCGAAGGTACAAACCCACACACAGACACACATATATACATAAGTAGAAAAATAAAATCTTGCTGGGTATGGTGGTGAACACCTGTAAATCCAGCGCTCTGGAGATAGAAGCAGGTGGATCTCTAAGTTAGAGACCGTCCTGTTCTACATGGTGAGTTGGAGGCCTCTAGGAATTGCATAGTGAAGCCTTGTCTCACAAATAAATAATAAACAAACAAAATTCTCTCTCTCTCTCTCGCTCGCTCTTGCGCTCTCTCTCTCTCTCGCTCGCTCTTGCGCTCTCTCTCTCTCTCTGCTAAGTGTTTGAGTCAGTTTCCAGACCCACTCCCATAAATGCTTTCAGATATTGAAATCCAGTTTATACAATTTCTCTATCATAAGTATAATAAACTCTTCTTATAAGAAAACATGCCAAGGACTGGACAGATAGCTCAGCATTTAAAGGTGCTTGCTGCCCAAGCCTGACAATTGAAGTTCAATCCTTGAAATCCACATAAAAATGGAAGGAGAGAATCAAGTCCACAAAGTTATCCTCTTACTGCTACATCCACTCTGTATGCTTATGTGTATAAACACACACATGCACACAGAGTAAATAAAATTTTTAAAAAACAAACTATATACTACAATAAAGCCATAAAATGTTACTAAAAAGGGTGGTTTTTGAATCTCCTTATTTTAAAGAATAAATAAATTGAAATACAAGTTGATATCCAGCCTCATGATTTGAAGCACTACTTTTGTTATTTTCCATGTGACATTGTCACTTGAGGGCCACAGGAGTGACTTGGCCTCATGTCTCTCATCATTTGGAAGGTCAGTATGGCCTGTCAGGGCCTCAAGACAGCATGAAGGCAAGCTCTATTTCCCTAGTGCTTGCCTCAGCTTTTTTCTGTGGTTTTGGGCTAGAATCCTGGCCTCCTCATGCTAGACAAATACTCTGCCACAGAGTTGCCCTCAGCCCTGTAGGAGTGTTGTGCAGATATCTTCTTGCATCGTGTTTGCTGCCTTTCCATTGGATAAAGAGTTGTGGGGCTCTCAAAGTTGTATTGCAAAGTGATGCACACATAGGATGGGAAGCACACGTAGGATGGGATGCACACGTAGGATGGGAAGCACACGTAGGATGGGATGCACAC
>NW_004949101.1:1888846-1901072 GCF_000317375.1 Microtus ochrogaster | reverse complement strand
GCACACGTAGGATGGGAAGCACACGTAGGATGGGATGCACACATAGGATGGGAAGCACACGTAGGATGGGATGCACACGTAGGATGGGATGCACACATAGGATGGGAAGCACACATAGGATGGGATGCACACATAGGATGGGATGCACACGTAGGATGGGAAGCACACATAGGATGGGATGCACACATAGGATGGGAAGCACACGTAGAATGGGATGCACACATAGGATGGGAAGCACACGTAGGATGGGAAGCACTGGGATGCACACATAGGATGGGAAGCACACGTAGGATGGGAAGCACATGTAGGGATGCACACGTAGGATGGGATGCACACATAGGATGGGATGCACACATAGGATGGGAAGCATATGGTCATTTTTCCAGTCTACTCCAGTATTTCAGGAGAAATTCAGATGAAGAAAAACTCAATATGGGTTCAAAGAGTCAGGAAAGGTCTTGGAGGCTCAGTGCAGCTTCTTGATAGCCTTTAAGTTAAGAGGGAAAGAGCAAAATAGGTCTGAAGGAAGCAGGCACGCTGATACAAAGGACACTGAGGTATGGATGGAGTCCCAGCCCTTACTCACTGAGGAGGGATTCTGGGAGTTAAGGTTTCCAGTGGAGAAGGACCTTGAATAATGTATTCGGAGTTCATTTTTTGTGTCATGTGGAAGTATTGAACATAATTTTAAGAGACGGGCAATGTGAGGAGTGGCCTACTTTGCAAGGATTAATGTAACAGCATTGACCTCTTCAGGATTAATTTTCCACATGGTAGGAAGAATTCTAAGTTGGATCCAAGATTCCTGCCCCCTACTGAACATCCAATTTCATTTTACTGACTATTCTATCTATATGGAAGATAAAGGATTCTGGAGATATTATGAAGGCCCTGAGTTAATTGACTTTGGGCTAATCAAGATTATCCAGGTGGGCCTAACCTAATCAGATGAGGCTTTAAAAGAGATTGGGACCATACTTAGGTCAGAGGGATTCTGAGCAGATAAGATAGACTATAAGAAGCAAAATGCCATCTTGTGGCAAGGAATAGTTTTTATACCCTTCAGGGACTGAAGATTTCAGTTCTCCAGAGACAAGAAAAGGAATTCATGGAATTGGACTTTAGGTGAGATTGTGGGCCTGGCAGATTCCAGGCTGGTGAGACTGGAGCAAAGGGCCCGTTCACCTGTATCAAGATCCTGATCCATAGAAACTGAGATGATAAATTTGTGTTAGGTGCCAGAGTTGTGATTTATATGCAGCAGTAGAAGGTGGATACAAGAATTGGAAGTGAGTTTGCATCTCTGCAAGGATTATGTGAGTAGAAGCATCTGTCAATACTTAAATATTTATTTTACTTTTTGAGGCTGTAATTACATTATACCCTTCTTCCTTTCCTGAATCTCCCATGTGCCTCTCCCCTTGCTCTCTTTCAAATTCATAACCTCTTTTTTTGTTACGTGTGTGTGTGTGCATGCGCACACGCACACGTACACACTCCTAAATACACCCTGCTTAGTCTACATAATGTTACTTGTATGTATATTTTCCAGGATGACCATTTGGTGTTGATAACCAGTTCTTTATGAAAAGGGTTACTGTGTCTTCTCTTGGCCTATGGCTTATTTTTGTTTGTTTTGTTTTGTTTCGCAGAGAAGAGATTACAGAGACTTGGTGTAGCGCTCATTCTCTGACTGTCACTAGAATTCACCAATGAAGGCTAAACACTGATTCAGCTTATGCAATAGCTGTAGGTCTCTGTAAATGATCCATTTCTCTTTGTATGTGATAGATCCTGTCCTTCAAGTAATCTGTCAATTTTATCTAATTATCATATGGGTAGATATATGCTTGTTCATATTGTTCTTTTAATCGCCATTTGATATTTGTAATATCGGTAATGAAGAACTGTCATTGCTGAATTTTGTGTCCTGATATTTGTTCCCCATTCTCTGCTAGTCTAGTATAATGAACTAAATAAGTACTTGTCTGCCCATCTGCCTACACCAATTCCTGTGTCAAAACTCTGACTACTAATGTGATTGTTTATGGAATAAGGCCTGTGAGAAGGAAGGTACCAAAAGTGACCTGAGGTAATAAATAATAAAGAATACCAGAGTTTTCCTCCACACTTGAAGACACAGATAGAAGGTGGGCCACCTGCAGGCCTTCTCTGGAACTGAATTGGTCACCCTGATCTTGGACTTCCATCCCCCAAACCATAAGAAATACAATTGAGTTATTTTACCTACCAAGTCTATGGTATTCCATACTTGTCCTAAAAATCATACTTCTTAATCATATTAATTAATTATTTTAAATTTGGCAAGGTGTGTGATATTCGTAGAATGTGCTCTGAGTTTGAGACGACTGGATTGTGGTGGTGGTGGGTATAGTGGTCCTCATGTTTCAGTTACGTCTAACTGCTGTTGCTGTCTGCTTTGCACACTTCTTGACTGCTCACTGAGTCAGTCAGCTACTATTAGAGGTAGGTTTAGGTTTCAAGCTGTCATAGAATCTTTATCTCTAAGATTCTACCAGTTAAAACTGCATTCTGATTTCATTAAGAATGTGCACATTCCTAGGTGCAGAAATTTGGGGTATTTATCTTGGCATTCTCTGACTTCCAGATTTTGGGTTGGGATATACTTGTTATTTTGGAAGTCAAAGCCATTGTCGCTTTAAATATTTTCTCTATTCCTTTACTCGTTTATTCTCCTGGTATCTCCACAGTGTGAATGCTGTATCTTTGGTGGTATTTTCATAGTACTTGGATAGCCAGTTCTCTTTTTCCTTTTTTCTCCTTACATGCCAATTTTGGATTTCTTTTGACATAATCTTCAAGTTCTCATGCTTTTTCTCCCTATCTTCTCTATTTTGCCCATGTTTATTCCAAACTCCTGTGCTTGAGGAAGAAAGAAAAAAAAGACCTTTGTCTTGACATCTCATCTGGTCAGTGATTGTTTTCTTTCTTTCTACTTATTTCTATAATGCTAGGAATCAAAAGCTGGACATTTTGCATTTTAGGCAAACTGCTGCTGAGCTACATCCTCTTTGGTTATTTTCTTTTTAAAAACATGTGATATTTATTCTCTCTCTCTCTCTCTCTCTCTCTCTCTCTCTCTCTCTCTCTCTCTGTGTGTGTATGTGTGTGTGCACGCGCATGCATGCGTCTGCAGGTGTGTACCAGTGCCACTGCATACCTGTAGAGGTCAGAGGACAACTTTCAGGCCTCAGTTCTCTCTTCGATCATGTGATCCAAGGATTGAGCTCAGGCCATCTCACTGACCCTCTCCTCCAATTCTTTTTAAAATTTTCTCCTTTTCTATTAGTAAGCTCACCATAGACATTTTTTAAAGCTGAATTGGAGTTTGTCACAAAGATTTTAACATAGGGGGCTGGAGAGATGGCTCAGAGGTTAAGAGCATTGCCTGCTCTTCCAAAGGTCCTGAGTTCAATTCCCAGCCACCACATGGTAGCTCACAACCATCTGTAATGGGGTTTGGTGCCCTCTTCTGGCCTGCAGCATACACACAGACAGAATATTGAATACATAATAAATAAATATTTTTTAAAAAAGATTTTAACATAGATTTAAGCATGGAAATGTATAGAAAGAAGCTCAGGGATAGGATAAGTTACACTCAGCCCACACACCTTCTTTTTTTTTTCTAATATGATATTTTATTGATTATTTGGGAGTTTCACATAATGTACCCCAAACACATTCACTTCCCAGTCTTCCCAGGTCCATCCCACCCTTGCGCCTCCCCTCAAAGAAGAAAAAAATTGAAAAATAAAAAAGATAAAAAAATACCAAGTCCAATTTGCATTGCCTATATACTCACTGGATCATGGTCAAACTTTCAGTGGCCGGCCCCTTAAAGAAAACTGAACCCTTTCTGACCTAACCCCGCCCCTGCCAGAATCCATTAACTGTGAAGAGCTACGCTTCAGCATCCCTATCACAATTTTTATGAATTTTCAAGGGTTTCCTGTCTAAACTGTTTCTTTTGGGGGAGTTACGAATGGTGGGGAGAGAAGTTGTCACAGAAGCTGTCTATGTCCCTCTTTCTCAACTGTGAGCCTGCAGGCATTCATACCACACAAAAGAAGCTTCCTTGCCAGTTACAGTCAGCAGGAGCACAGATCACGGAATTCCACATGGTCTCTGGCAGCAGTACAGACCACAGACATCAATGTGGCCTCGTGCCCTAGCACTGACCGTGGACCTCAGCATGGTCTCTAGCCACACTACAGACCACAGACATCAACACAGCCCTCCACTGTAACACGGGCCACGGACACCATCATGGGCCTCATTGGTAGCACAGACCACGGACATCCACGTGGCCTTGGGCAGTAACCCAGATCATACCTCAACATGGCCTCCAGCAGCAGCCACAGACATCAACACTGCCTCAGGGGGCAGCCCAGATCACAGACATCCACATGACCTTCAGGGGGTAATAGGATCACAGACACCCAGACAAAGCAGAACCATGGATGCCAACATGGTCCTTGGTGGCAGCACAGACCAGGGATGTCAGCACAGTCCCGGGCAGCAGCACAGGTCACACAGATCAACATGGATCTTGAGCAAGCCCACACACCTTCTATATTGAGTTTGACTCTTAACTTTTTTTTTTTTGAAATTATATTGATGAGATGGATATGGTAGCCCTACCTTGTCAGCACTTGGGAGGCTGAAGCAGGAAGACTGAGCCAGCCTAGTATAAAAAGGAGGTGGAGGGCTGCCTAGGCTACTAAGTGCACTCATGTCTCAATAAATAACAACAATAACAAAAAGAAAAGAGAGGTGAGGAGAAGAGGAAGATAGACCATTTAAAATTATACTTTCTGTGATGATATATTAAAATTAAATTATTTTCTCCTCTAGTTACACTATCATAATTGAAACTCCAGTTCACTTAAGATCCCACTTTGAGCCGGGCAATGGTGGCGCACGCCTTTAATCCCAGCACTCGGGAGGCAGAGGCGGGCGGATCTCTGTGAGTTCGAGACCAGCCTGGTCTATAGCGCTAGTTCCAGGACAGACTCCAAAGACACAGAGAAACCCTGTCTCGAAAATCCAAAAAAGAAAAAAGAAAAAAGATCCCACTTTGATCTAACCAAAATTCCCATCATTTGCTAAGCCCAAAGCTCTGTACTGTGATCTACGGGATTGTGTGACAGTTAAAGCTAGCTACAGATTCTTCATTGTTTCTTTGAGTCTGAGTTGGCTATGCCTGCTTCAGACAAGTAGAGCGTGATGAAATAACTGCTACATGGCTTATAGCAACTGTGTTAGAGCAGGCAACTAAGTTATAATAGGCTGTGCATTTTTCTACCTTATTTGCCAGAACAATCAGCCTTGGAGCCAGGAGCCATCCTATTTGAAATCTGCCTTCTGAGGCTACTGTGTTAAAGGAATGATATGTGGATCCTCTGTATTACCAGCTGAGCATTCCCTTGCCTGCTGTCCCCACCAAAGTGCCAGACCCTTTGGGGAAGCCTTCTGGGATTTGGTTAACAGATCTTCTTTCTACAAGTGACTGTGTAATATGATGCAGAAGTTCATTCAACCAAGCTCTACCCAGCTCCTAACTTATAAAATCGGGAGGTACAATAAAAGCTACTGAGTTTTGGAGGTAGCAGTTATGAACCTGTAAGTGAGAAGGTAGTTTATCAATTGAGCGGGAAGTTTTGAGCCCCTGATGTATATATACTAGGATTGGTCTTGCCCCTGTGGTATTATTGATCATGCATGTGTAGAGGTGGGAAGGAAAGAAATATAAACTGATGAACATTTCTGCATGAAAACTATTCTGTGTGTATGCCTGCAGGCCAGAAGAGGGCACCAAACCTCATTACAGATGGTTGTGAGCCACCATGTGGTTGCTGGGAATTGAACTCCTTTGGAAGAGCAGGCAATGCTCTTAACCACTGAGCAATCTCTCTAGCCCGAGACAGGGTTTCATTGTAGTCATTGGGGCAGTCCTGGACTTAGTTCTTGTAGATCAGGCTGGCCTCGAACTCACAGAGATCTACCTGCCTCTGCTTCTGAGTGCTGGGACTAAAAGCATGCACCACCACTACCCAGCTTGAAAACTGAGAATTCTTAAGGGAGGAATTAGTTACAAGGGAGTGTTTTTTTCCCACGTTAAACAATGGGAAACACAACTATGAGAGAGAAAGTTAGGGCTCTGCATGATTACGTAATGCATGATTTAAAAATGGAACAACTAACTGAAGGGATAATCAAGTAGGAATGATGTACTGCTAATTATCATTTTGATAATTCTTGTTATCGTTTTGATAATTCTTGGTTTATCTCTTAAAAAGTTGTTTGGTTTGACTGCCAAGATACAGGCCTTAGAAAAACTTAATAAAACGGATTATTGAGTTATTCAGATCCACACAAAGGAATTTGATAGAGACCCAATGTCAGCATTTCATTATAAGGTTAGAGAGGAACTGATGTGGGCTTCCCCTCTGTATACTGTGAATATCATTGGTTAATAAAGGAACTGCTTTAGGCTTATAGCAGAGCTATAGGGAAACAGAGCTAGGTGAGGAAAACAGAATGCTGGGAGAAAGGAGGTGGAGTCATAAAGAAGCCATGTAGCCCTGCCAGAGACAGACACCAGAACTTTACCTGGTAAGTCACAACCACATAGTGATACACAGATTAATAGAAATGGGTTAAATTAATATGTAAGAGTTAGCCAGTAAGAAGCTAGAGCTAATGGGCCAAGCAGTGATTTAATCAATACAGTTTCTGTGTGATTATTTTGGGGCTGGGCTGTTGGGAAATGACCAAGCAACCTCCTTACTGCAAATTGGCACCCACATGGCCAACTAAAATCCACTTAAAACCTGAGGCAGCTTGAAAAGAAATTCTAGACACAAAAATGCAGAGTTTAACACAGCTTCTTGCTGTTTGCTGGTGACTTGCCACAGCTCTTTTAAGAGAAGTTTCCCTGACTCAGTGTTAGCGGGAAAAGAAGTCATGCCATTTTGAAATGCCAACTTTCTGGGCCATGCCATCAGCGTGCACTCTGGTTCTTTCAGGAGACCGAGCATTTGAATGGGGCTTGTGAGCAACGTAGTATGGCTTTCTTGGTTGCAACATGGACTGGCTATGTGTCTAAAACTGGGGCAATGTGCAGGGCTTGCACAGGAGTTGAACAGACTTCTACCATGTTAGACTGTGTGGAGCAAGTAGGAAGTACCGTATATACCCTAGTAATTCTGCAGCTTAGGTTTTTAAGAAGCGCTTAGCATTTTAAAAAGTGCTTACGGACAGTAAAGAACTACAGATACACAGTAGGGCAGATTCAGACATAAAAGACCTCTAAATGAGTCAGTGTTGGATAAATGTACGAAGGCTTGGGAGAGTGAAGAAAAAGAGTATAGAGAGTTATAAAAAGAAGTAAATGGTTTATTAAAAAAGGAAACAAAGCCTTTAAAGAGACAGAGTACAGACAGTCATAGATTAAAGGAGTAAAGATAATAAAAAAAGACAGAAAAGTTTCCTTCATGATACCTAATTATAATAATTCTCAACCTGCTAAGAGTTATTAATGGAAGGTTCTCCCACAGAGAGAATGTTAAGTAGCCCTACCATGTGCCAGTATTTTGTATGGCAGCCACTGGAAACGATACATAAGCAGTTTCCCCAATCTATGTTACCATTACATAGTACATTATATGTTATTAATTGATTTAAACATAGATACTTTAGAAAGAATGTTTGAAGAAGTAAAAAAAATTCACTTTGTTGGGGATTACAAATTGCTTCTGAAAAACAAAAAGGTGATTCTGTTAATTATTTAGGCTATAAAATAGGTTTATAAAAATTAGACCCCAAAAGGTGCAAATTAAGAGAGATCAATTGCAGACTCCTAATCACTTCCAAAAATTGCTAGGAGACATTTCCAATCTATAGCCCACTACTGGGATAAAACCTGGTGAGCTGATTAATTTAAACAAAACCTTAGATGGTGACAAGGACTTAAATAGTTCCAGGAAATTATCAGCTGATCTGAGAGAGAATTGGCTTTGATTGAAGAGAAATTACAGAAGGCACATGTGGATCATGTAGATCTGAATCTTACCTGCATTCTGTTGTTGTTACCCTCCAAGTATTACCTTATAGGAATTTTAATGCAGAAGAAAGATGTTATCTTAGAATAGATATTTATGCCACATAAACTGAGTAAAAAAAATAAAAAATAAAAACGTACATGGAAAAGGCCTCTGTGTTAATTCTAAAAGGAAAATTGAAACTTTGTCAATTAGCAGGAATAAACCCAACAGAAATTATAGTACCTTTTTTATAATGTTGAAATTGACAAATTATGGGAAGAAAGTAAACCCTGGCAAAGGTCTTGTAGTAATTTTTTGGGAACTATTAGCCACAAATATCCCAAATGCAAGAGAATTTATCTCTGTCTGCGGTGGGAGGCAGCCTCCAGCAGCACAGGGCTTTGATAGGAATCCACGGAGTCAGCGAAGCTAGACTTTTCTATCTGAGGGGGTTGGGGAAAAGGCACTCACAAACTCTCTTGATGGTTTTCTTCTTTTTCTCCCTTTTAAATTCTCTCTCTCTCTTTAGTCTCTCTCTTTATTGTTTTTCCTTTTTTTGTGTTGTTTTACAACTATTATACCCCAACAGAATCTTCTAGACAGTACAAGAGTCAAAACAGTTGCATTTCATTTCTCAAGTGAATGATTATAGGGAAAAACATGTTTTCCATCTCCCTCACATGATTAAAATTTTTATGTATTTTAGGTGAAAAACAAATTATTTCAGGGACCCACATACATTCATACCCAAACCACTTGTTATAGGTTAACCCTGTGGACAAGCAAGGTGTTCTTATGAGGTATTTTACTGGCAGGCTACATTTTGCAGTTACAAAGAAAGAGCCAGCCAATAATTGGGCTGCCTTGTTCTTGTTTCCTGACCTTAAAGAGCTCTGCATTCAACCATGTGCCTTTCTAAACCTTTAGATCGTCTTCTTGGGTTTTCACCTCAAAACTAATTGACAAAACATCTTAATCTAACTTGGTTATTTTCAAAGCTTTGTTTCAGCTGTGATGCACTCTGAGACCTGTAAACACATCTCTTGACATTAAAAGAAAAGAATTTAAACTGGTTGGGCTGTTGGGACTCAATTGTTTATCATTAACTTGAGCTACAATCCATGCAGCTCCTTAGGTGAAACTCACAGACCCTGACTGTGAAACATATCCTTGTATTTATTTTTATTCATCAAAACTCTGCATAAGCTATATCATATTATTATCAAATTAGACAGTACATCGTAAGGGAGGGATCATTTTCTTGACAATCCACACGTTAAAAAATGTTTGTCTGTGTATAATGGGATGTTTCCAAGAGATAAACATATTACAGGCTGTAGAGATCTCTCCACTTCCACTCACACCATGCTAAATACCAGAGAAAGAGAGCCACAGCAAACATACAAAGGCACAGCAGAAGCAAAAGACATTCTAGGATTTGCAGTTCCTTGGCCTTGCCTACATGAGATTGGCTCATCAGAGGATTCCCTTCTGGTGAGTTGGCACCTGGAACTTAAATTGCAACTTGCTACACCTCTGGCAAGAATTCAACTTACAAAGAGAATTAACTGGATCCTTCCTTGCTTCATATGAGAAACACCAATAACTGGAGTCTCTACATTCTATATTGATGCAAATAAGTCAGGAAAGGCAGGTTATCAGAAAATTTAAGTAAAGTGGACCAAAGCCCTTATGATTCTGTTCAAAAGTCAGAATTACATATTATTCTCTTGGTGTTAATAGATTTTAAGAAACCTCTCAACATAGTTACTGATTTACAATATGCAGAAAGAGATGTTTTGTATATTGAAACTGCAGAATTTATACAAGATGATACAGAATTGGCTTTATTATTTATTCAGTTGTAAGAAATAATAGGAATAGGACTCATCCCATATACATAACACACATCCAATTCCATACAGATCTGCCAAGTTCTCTAGCACAAGGTAATGCAGAAATTGATCAATTATTGATAGAAAATGTGCTGGAGGCCTCAGAATTTCCTTTAAAAAAAAATCATGTCAGTAGCAAAGGCTTAAAAAAAAAGACCCCTCCATCACATGACAACAAGCCAGACTGTTATAGAAAGATCAAATTAAACTCTGAAGGATATGCTAAATTAACAGAAAAGGATGATAAATACCCCTAGAAATAGATTACATAATGCTTTAACTTTGAATTTTCTAAATGCTGATGAGAAAGGAGCAGTAGTTGTGGAGAGACATTGGATAGTAGGAAAAACTATGGAATTAAATCAGCCAATATACTTTAAAGATGTACTGTCCTCAGAATGGAAACAGGACATATATTCTGTTTCCACAGGAGATGAAAAGCTATGGATACCATCAAAATCAAGATTCGATTTGAACAAGAGACACCTCTTTATTAGAAGTTTGTCAGTCAGCATGGCTGTTTAATCTAAACTAACATATAAAACCTATATAACCTATAAAAAGCATAACAGATATTTTTCCTTTGATCAAGATATAAGTTGCCAAAAGAGAATCTCCCCAAAATTAGGGTTGGGGAAGGGTTCTGTTTTTATATTTTCAGGAGAATAGAGGCATCCAACTAAGGTATCCAAAGACCACTGGACAAATGATGTCTGAAGAAAAAGGACAAATCTTCCAGAAAAAAAAATATATCAAGAAAAAATTAATTGGTCTATTGGTATATCACAATTCCAACAGGATAAAAATCCATAAGTGTTTGTTTTTACTGTTCTCCACAAACATATAATGTAAATTGTCTTTTTATAGTTTCAGTCCAGTTAATGATTAAAGCTGGCTTTGGAGTTGGGGTGTGGCTCTCTTCTTCTCTAAATCTAAGCATGCTTATTAAAGTAAAATCCAAAATCTCTGAATCATGTCAGAAGAGCCACCTGATCAGAGACAGAAAATAAACAGATATTTAAAGACTATTTTATTGCCACTGATTTCATAATTCTTTGGTTTTATATCGACTGTTTAACAGCTTTCCTTAAGGTATAAATATCATCTCAAAATTTATAAGATTAATATATGTGTGTTTTAAGCTTTTTGTCATGATATTAATGATCATATAGAATACTAAGTAATTCTAGAAAAATGTTTCATCTTCCTTCCTGTCCATGGTTTTGGGTTTGAGTCTCTATCAGTTTTCTTCAGTGAACCATGAGCATGACAAACAGCAACCTTTGAAATCTCCAGAATGAGGATGGGGCTCAACAACAGTTTAACCAGGACTATGATACCAGCACTAAGATAAAAAACACCACCTAAAGATTGACTTTGCACTACAAACTGCTCAGAACAATTCCAAGGTGGCTAGCTGAGTTGATCCAGCCTCACAGACTACTCTAGCCAGGGCTTGAGATAAGCCCTTTACTTTCCCATTACACAGAGACTGGACAATAAATGATACAGCTACCTCTCCCAGGACTTGACAGTTAACCCAAATTTTTCTTTTCAGGATTCTCTAAAAATGCCTTTGCCCAGACAGCAGGAAGTAAATTTAAGAATATGACACCCACATTCCAACGAAGTGGAGTGGATGGTTTTTGGTCATTCAGTGGGTTATGGATATTTGTCATTGTTTGGGGGATTGGTTACAAGTTGTTATTGGTTACGGTCAGAAGGAACGTTGAACAAAGGAGATTGTATTCAGGGTTCTTGTTTTGAAAAGAAATAAGGGGGATATAGATATGACAGGATAGAAGGGTAGATTATTGAATCTACTCTGAAAAGAAGAAAGGGGAGATATAGATATGATAAGATAAAAGGATAGATTATTGAATCTATTTTTAAACAGCAACTACTAGATTTATATTCTACATTGCATTGGACTTTTGTATATTATATACATATTTGTATATTGATACAAATTTGAGATTAATTTTGTTAAAACATATATTTCTCATCTTGTTCAACATATTGTACCTATACAGCTTATTTAACAAGGTAATACAAATTTCTAGCCCTTGAAAGTTATTATTACCAAGGGTAATGGTTTGTCCTGTCTCTTGAGGAGACAAACACCACCTACTCCCTCCTCCCATCTGCTGAGGCAAGGGAATCTTCCTTTGGCTTCCAGCCTGTGAGCTCCTTCCTTTCCATCTTTCTCCCAAAGAGGTAGCTTCTCCTCTCCTTCCCCCC
>NW_004949101.1:1879362-1888746 GCF_000317375.1 Microtus ochrogaster | reverse complement strand
GTTTCTCTTTCTCTCTCTCTCTCTCTCTCTGCCCCTGTCTCTCTTTGGAAAAGGTGGTGGCTGCTGCCATGGCTCCTCTCCTTCCCCCCTCAGTCCCTCTCTCTCTGTTGTGTTTTTTTTTTCTCTCTCTCTCTCTGTTTCTCTCCCTCTTCCTCTCTCCCTCTCTTCCCCTTCCGTTTCCTTCCAAAACCCACTTAATAAATACCCACTTTCTCTGCATGCCAATCTGTCTCTGTCTCTCACCCACCACGGCTCCTCATGGCATGCCTATCCATCTCTAGCTCCTTATGGGACCAGCTGACCTGTCATGGTCTCTCACCCGCCATGCGGCTCCCTGCTTGGGACCTGCTGCCCCTCATGGCCTGCTGTCCACTGCTGCCAATCAGGGGAATGGTGCTGTTTTATTTTTACCATTACACCAACTCTTTAGGATAATAAGGAAATGCAAGTTAGTAATTAGTCATCTATTACAATTGAACTTGTAGTCATATTAGGTATGTTTTCCAAGATAAAACAGAGATATACTTTAGATAGACAGGTGTCAGAGACTAGCTTTGGCAAAAATACCACTTACCAGGGTAGGAGCATGGGGATCAGAAAATAAGTAAAGAGTACGAAGATGCAAGTGAAAATAATAAAGCAAAAAACATAGGATAGTACCCGGAGGGAGTTCTAGTGAATACTGAAATCCCCCTGCGTTTAATTTTCATACACTTTTATACCCCAATACAGTAGGGGGGGGGGACAAAAGACTGCTTTAACATGGTACAAAGGACAACTACAACAGTTATTTGCTTCGATACTTTGAGACATCAAGTCGTTAGCATTCTATTGTTTAGTCAGTGAGCCCACAACAGACCAAGTATACTGAAAGCCACTCCCAAGGCCAAACCTCCTATTTTAATAAAAAGGAACAGAAGTATGCTTAAGTATCCTGACCATTGGTCAGGGTGGGGTGGATCCAACTGTATAGACCATCTTAATGTCAAAAGAACCAAGTAACTGTACCCTAGGTCAGGATGTGTAACCCTGGTTGTTGTCAACAATTTTGAGCAAGCTCAAACTCTCTGACTTTAAGACAAAGTGAAAATAGGCTCAAATGTGGAGATTCTTTGACAACATCATCTCTGAAGTAGGCTGGTGCTGCTAGGAGCAGACATGTCTCATTGTCATAAAAAATAGAACCTATGTTATTAAAACATCTTAAATGGCATATTCTTTAAATCTCTGAAGCATTTGGAAGATGACCTGTCTGTGGAGGCCCACAAATGTGGCCTATTTCCACCTTGTCTGAACGTCAGAGAATTTGGAGGGGCAGTAGTAGCTTATTAGAGCCTGAGTTCTGTTCCTAGTGGCTGAATGGCAAGTTGTAGCGCTTTGTCCCTCTTCATTACAGACTTCACTTCTTTTCTTTGTCATTCTTCTTCAGTCCCTCTTGGTCCACCTTCCCTTTTATTCTCTTTTTAATTTATCACCTTTGAAGAAAAGTCTTTGAAACTATTGGTGGGAGACGTCTTTAAAAGTAACATACCAACTACCAACTAAGCAGTGTGCGTTTAGGAATATTTATATATACATACATACACGTACACGCACGCTCGCGCACACACATGCGCACAGGCAATAACAATAAAAAATGAGACCATAAATTTGAAAGAGTGCAGGGAGAGGTATGTAGAAATCTTTGGATGGAAAAAGGGAAGGAAGAAATGTTGTGATTATAATATCCAATCTGTTTTTTAAAAGAAGAATCATGAGCATGGAAAATATTAAAGTTTTAAAAAGGTATTTGAAAAAGAATATCCAAACTCGATGACTAGAATGGGAGTGCTTCCCTTCACTGAGAGGCAAGGGTTTGCAGATGGGCCACATGGGTGGAGAAAACAGAGTGAAGAGTGGGTCCTATTACGTTTTCTCTCTTTTATACTGAGTCGTACTATCTTTAATCCTAGTAGGGATTGAGCATTGCCCTCACCTGCGGGGAAATATGAAGAGCAGTTCAGAATTCCTGTTCTTGACTTTCATAGGCTGCCTAGAGTGTTCTTTTCCTTCCGCAAAGGTAAATCAGTCAGCCTGGCTGTCACAGTCTGAATGATTGAATATGGTAAGAACAGTGCTAGATTTGAACTTGCTTCCTTCTTTGTGGTGAATCTTAAATAAAGTCTTAAATTTTAAGGGAAATGAATCTTTGTAATTTGGGTGCTTTTGTCAAAAATCACCTTAAGTGGAATCAGTGGTTGGTAGTTCTTGCCATGACTTCCTGAGGGGATGTGAACCCCAGGAAAGGCACCAACATAGACTAAAGAAATTATTCCATCCACATCCAG
The DNA here is from genome assembly GCF_000317375.1 of Microtus ochrogaster. Taxonomy (NCBI): domain Eukaryota; kingdom Metazoa; phylum Chordata; class Mammalia; order Rodentia; family Cricetidae; genus Microtus; species Microtus ochrogaster. The sequence goes on along the minus strand of NW_004949101.1, from coordinate 1,886,419 downwards.
CTTCATGAACCAATAAGTTTATTGGGCTTAGTTACAAGAATATAAGTGATCCCCAAAAAGCTGTGTCATTGTGAAGAGACCTGGGTAAAAATGTCACAAGCTCCATAAGTGAAGTGCCCTCCTTCGGTAAACCTGTGTCCTTTATACTCCAGCATCTCCATGGGCCTCTTGCGTCTGGGGCAGGAGGGAGGGAGTGGCTGTAATCTCAGGTGAGTATTTAATGACTTCTCTGCTCTTCTATAAGGGAATGATAATAGACCCAATCTTGTGAGGATCGCTTGTGGGTAAGCCCTGCTGCTCTGATTGCAAGGTGGGAACAGCATTGTGATGTCCTGGGGGTCATGAGGATAGGGACCCACAGCAGTGGTGGAAGAGTACTTGCCTGGTCTATGATAGGCTTCCCACTTCAGTCACCTGAAAAATATTTTTACTAAAAGTTTGGTACCTGCTCTAGTTGCTTACTAGAAGATAACAAAATGAAAAAATGAAAAGGAATAGCATGTGGAAATAGATGATTTTGTGGACATTAATAGATTTTTTTTTTAAGAAATCGTGGGCATATGTGCCAGTGGTTTGATTTTCATATTATAATACGTTTATAGCCTGCTAGCAAATGTTTCCCTAATTTTTGTATTCAGTGTATTTTGCAAAAATTTCTGTGAATTCAAGTGTTCTGCACCTCAGTGGTTGAAAACTATTGCTTTCCTAGACAATCGAATCTCCTTCCAGTCTGCAACCTTGATGGCCTGATTGGTGTGTTGGGCATATATATACTGGTCTAGGTGGCTTCAGGAACACCATCCCATCTTCAGCTGAGAGCACGCTTGAAATTGCTATCTGCCATTTTGAAAAATGAAAACATTTGGGCTGTGCTCATATTCCCTGAACTCACTGACAAGAGAAGTGTGTTCATCTGGTTAAGGAACTCAACCTAGGAAAGCAAGTAGCTTTTGTTGTCTCCTTACAGCCTCTGGCCTGCTGCCTTTTACAATTCATCCATTTGTTTATTCATAACGAGGTGGGCTTTTCCCACTTGTTCCTTATCTCATCTTTTTGTTGACAGCTCCTCTCAGCAGCTTCTTAGGAGAATGAGTATCTGCATCATAAATTGATTCAGCTCCTTCAGTTTAATACAGTGCTGCCGCTTAGAAGGGTTCAGCTGTAACCCAGCACAGACTTTTCAGCAGGCCTGCTCTGCTTCTGCCATACTCAATAGTAGGAGGCAAATGGAAATGGCCAGGCATTTAGTACTTTGGAAGGTAATTTCCTTCTCACATCCTTGTCTGACCTAGAGCCCAGTCAGAGCTATGGGAGGGACTTTCCTTTTTTTTAAATTTATTCTGTGTCTTTTTACATATATTTTCATCTCATTCATTTCCTTGTCCCTTTGCATTCACTCTCTGCCCCTACACACCCCCAAAATAAGACAAAATTTAAGAGTAAGGGGAGGAGAGAACAATAGAAAAAAATGGAAAAACTTAAAAATTTTGTCATAGAAACTGCAGTGTGACTCAGTGAGTCATGCCATGAACCCCTTTGTTCATTTATCTTTACTTGCAAGTGTTAATTGCAAAGAGTCATTGGTTTGGTTTAGAGGTCTCTGGTTTCTAGTACCTATTGATGCTGGACCCTTGCTAGGACTCCTTCGGGATATCCTGCTGATGTTGCCCTGTGTTGTAGAGGTCCTGCAACTTTGGGTCTACAGGTCAGTTCCCAAACACGTGCTCTAGCAGATCATAGATAGGGTGGATGTTGGGGCAGACCAAGTCATATCCTTGGGTCTAGGCCTGGTCGGTCCACCAGTTGTGAGATGGGGGACAACTCTCCCATGCTTACAACTTCAGGGCTGGCTCACCCACACCTGTGCTAACATGGTTGGCTCTGTTGTGCTGTCCTGGTGAGCTGCAGGACCTGCTATCCGAGTGTTGCAGCTGGCGGGTCAGAGATAGCTCTCCCACTCTGTGTCACAGGGCCAGCTCTCCCACCTGCCCCAGACATTGATGGGCGTGGGGGAGAAGGGCAACTCTTCTCTCCCCATGCCACCAGCAGACTTTTTCACTACTTCCCCAGTGGAAGATAAAATTCTGTGCTGGACCCCATTCTCATTTCTCAGAGTTCATTGGCCTACATGGAGAATCATTTATTCCTGGAAAAGTGACATATTTCCAAGACTGGTAGGTTTTGTTTTTGTTTCTTCATTTTGTTTTGTTTGAGATAGTCTCACTTTATAACCCAGTCTGGCATTGAACTCACTGTCCTCCTGCCTCAGCCTCTGAAATGCCAGGATTGTGGACATGTACCAGTATGCCCATCTTAATTTTGAGTTGTGAATGCTGCCTGAGACCTCAGCAAACCTACCTGCAATTTCCCTTTCTCATTCAGAGGGCATAACCTTCATGTCTGCTCTGAGTCCCCTGTCTCCTTCCTTATACATACATGCATACATACATACGTATACACACACATAAACCTCCTTATATATACATATGTAATATATCCTTCTATATACATATGCACACAGGTATGTATGTGTTTCCAGACACAACTGTAACAACACAGCAGTCTGTTGTTCTTTTGCTCTTTGCCACTTTTAGGTCCTAGCAAAGATGATTCTACCCTGACTATATCAGTTGTCTTTTTCCCTCAAGGACCTTCTAGAGCAGCAGTTCCCAACCTGTGTGTCATGATTTTTTTGGGGGTAGAATGACTCTTTCACAGGGGTCATCTAAGATTATCATTAAACATATTTATATTATAATTCATAACAGCAGGAAAATTACAGCTATTCAGTAGCAGTGAAAATAATTTTATAGTTGGGGATAACCACAACATGAGAAATGTATTAAAGGGTCACAACATTTAGGAAGGTTGAAAGCAACTGTTCTGGAGCTTACCTGTGGACCCACTTAAAATAGTATCTAATAACTACTTAAGAGGAATATTGCCTATAGTGTTTTAAGACTTTTCCAAAATACAGAGTCCAATTCTGTTAAATTTAGGAAAGGTATGGAGTTGTATGCTTATGAAACATTTACCCTGGATACTCTGTTTTTCATCAGATGGTAAAGCAAGATAAGCTTAGCCTCTGTTTGTCCTGGAGATCCATTTGGAGGACCATGTGTGCTATTCTGATGGAGAACTCAACTAACACCCTTTTAATTAAACCCCTCTCCAATGGGTCAGTGAGGATTTAAAAGAAATTCAGGAAAGTAAGAATACATGTTTTTTATGATCTTCAACCCATCTGCAACTGGGAGGATTTCAATCAGCCTATATATTAAGTATGGCATCCGTAGTTACCAAAGAGAGAATGGACTGCAAACACTTATCTGCTTCTTAAAAGACATCTACAGCTGTCACTAATGATTCTTGGCTACTAGAAACAGTGACAGGTCCAGGCTGGTTATCTCTGCTTAGGGGTGGAGGGAAACATCTATTATAAATTCTCCCAGGCCTTCCAGCTCCTCATTAAGAAACTTTTCTAAAAACTGTGACAGGAGGGGCCTAGTTCTAAGGATGGAAATGGAACAGAATGATGAGGTCTGTTGGGAGGCCAAAGGCGGGTAAAGGCAAGAGTGTTACTTGTGCAGTTTCTGTGACAATGAAGGGGACCTTAGCACAGTCGGACGGCACCCTACAAAAGGTAGCCCATAATTCCAGCTGTCAGCTTAATCACAGTGCTTCCAGGTAAAGAGAAGGAACCCTTGTTTCCTGGGTAAAGGGAAGCAGCGCTGTTTGCTGACCCCTGCTCTTCAGCCTGCGGCAGACCGCCCTGCTCTGTTGGCCTTTGTGTTGCTGGCCCCTCCTTCTCTCCTTCTGGGCATTGTGCTCCCTTCAAGTGGCCCCCTGGAAGGGACCACCCAGGGGGCTGTACAATGGGGACCGAGGTAGCCACCAAAACATAGGTTTTGTAAGACAGCCGTCAAAGAAAAATACTGTTTAACTATGTATGTGTTTGTCTTTCTACAATCGTTTTGTGTAGCAAACAAAACCCGATTTACAAATTTCACAGTTGCTTCATATACAGCAGTTCCGGCATCAGGTGTCAGTCAGACTTGAGATAGTCACAACCAGTTTATTTTCCCAGGGCACTAATTCTTACTGTGGTTTTATTTGCATTCTTGTTATGGCCAGGAAATTTGATATCAAAACAAACAAGTTGCATTGGCTTTATTTAAGTATTTTATGAGGAGGCCTCAGAGCTGGCAGCTGAACACCACTCTGGTAGAATGTGTCTGTGAGACTCCTTTACAAAAGCCAGCAGCTTGGAATTCAGTTCTCAAAGGCCATTTACACCTCTGTAAAAGGATTAGCGTTGGGCAATTGTTCCACTGTTTAAATCTTAATTTGCATCCTTATGGAGGTAGCACTTGTCTACCTGTGGGTGGGAGGTCACTAGACCGTTCTCTGACTAGTGAAGGTGCCAAAAGGCTTTGGATGATGGATACTGTGCCACACAGAGTGGTTAGTGACTCAGACTTGCTTTGGCTCATTAGTTACATGTTACAGCAGATGGGTGCCCTGTGTGTTTGCTATATAGATGAAATGAATGCAAGTATTTAAACCTAAGAACTTTCATGATCTTAAATATTGTGAGTTGTAATGAAATGTCTTTGGGACAGAAATGTAAGAAAAAAGAGACAGAACTTGATGGCATGGTGTTTAAAGGCACTCCTAGTTTCTATTGCCCTGTATAAAGGCGCTCCTACATTAGGTTGCCCTATAAGCAATAGGTGAAATTGTCTTCTCACCAACATCGCAGTGGCTCTGCATTGACCTGCAGTGGTTCTGAATACAGAAGGCTACAGAGGAAGCTAGGTCATAAGAATAATGGGGAAGAAAGAGTTATGACTTACCTGGATTCAATAAATGGAACAGATAAAATACTTGGTGGGAATGGAAATAAACTTGGGGTATTTTAATGGCTACCTCATCACCAATGCCACTATTTCTCCATCATAAAACAATTGGTCATTTATTCACCAAACATGTAATTGTGCCCATAGAAGACCATGTTCTGCCCACTGAAATCAAAAAGAATTGTATGGGTTGTTGATAGTATAATGTTCAGGATAGAAAATATAATTTAAAACAGTGGTTCTCAAACATGCTAATGCTGCAACCCTTTAATACAGTTCGTGTTGTGTGACCCCCAACCATACAATTATTTTTGTTGCTACTTCATAGCTGTAATTTTGCTACCATTATGAATTGTAATGTAAACGTCTGTATTTTTCAATGGTCTAAAGATGACTCTGCGAAAAGGGTCTTTTGACCCCCATAGGAGTCGAGACCCACTGGTTGAGAGCCGCTGATTTAAAAGGCTTGGGCACTCGCCACAGTTTCCATGTAACACATGGAAAGGAGACAGAAGGAGAGCATACAGAGTTGTTTCTAAGTAAGAGCACTGTGAGGCATGGTGCTGCTTGCCTACCATCCCAGCACTAGGGAAATTGAGGCAGAAACAATATAGTTCTAGGCTGGTCTAGAACTGAATGCATGGAGTTAAAGGATGTTGGAGAGCTTAAGAGTATTCGGGAGTGAAAACAGTGCCGTGGTGCATTGAACCTTGATAAAAGCAGAGTGTTTGAGTATTTCAAGAGACTTGGTCCGGCCCAGAGCCTTTTGAGGTTCCAGGGAAAAACCAAAATTAAGTTAGTTTTATTTTTTTTTGTTGTTGTTGTTAACTTTGAGAGTTTGTGAGACAGTGACACAAAGGCAAGAGATTATGTTTTAGGAGTGAAGTAATGATAAAGGAAGACTGTCTGCTCGTCTTGCTTTTATGTATTCGTACATATACACCAGTTGAGAACAGAATATCCAGAAAAGAACGCATCTTTGATTTCTATTTAAAAAGGAACTTCCTTTTTTTTTTTTTTTTTTTTTTTTTTTTTTTGGTTTTTCGAGACAGGGTTTCTCTGTGGCTTTGGAGCCTGTCCTGGAACTAGCTCTGTAGACCAGGCTGGTCTCGAACTCACAGAGATCCGCCTGCCTCTGCCTCCCGAGTGCTGGGATTAAAGGCATGCGCCACCACTGCCCGGCTAAAAAGGAACTTCTAGTGTTTGGGTTTAGCCAGCAAGTTTATTTTAAACTTATTTATTTATTTATTTATTTATTTGCAAAAACTGACAACGTAAACACACAGACCAAAGCTTCTCAGCAGGCTTTTGGTCTTCTTGCCTCTGAGAGACTGAATGAAATTTAGTGCAAAAAAGTGAGAAAGACTGCCTAGAGTTCTTAGAGAGAACGTGCCAGCTTTCCATCCCTTTCCATGCTTCTGTGGAGAACACTGCTGCTCGCTGGTCTGTCCCTCTCTCAGAGACAGCCTCAGGGAGGAAACACTTATTTTAGTTCATAATTTTAGTCCGTCATGGCGGAGTCTGTAGCTGAAGGAACATATGGCTGAAGACCTCATGTCATGGAAGGAGAAAGAACCAAAAGGAAGGCCAGATTTTAACCTTTAGGCCCACCCTTAGTGGCCTGTGTCCCTTAGCTAGATCCCAGAGTAGCAGCACCGGAAGGGGACATTTCCCATTCAAACTGCTACAGGAACCGTCCTCCCCAGCTCCAGAGCAGGGCGCCCCCTTTCCTCAGAACCACCTGTCAGTGGTTGTGATAGCTATAGCAGGTAGAGGGAGCAAAACCAGGATTGGAGGAAGGGAGACCCGAGCCCCTAGAACATGAACCAGGAAGAAGGATAGGGCCAAACTGTGATGGAAATTTTCACCAGACCCTGAAATGGGAAGGTCAGTTGCCTTTTTCCTTCCTTACCTCTGTGGATGCAGGTTGTTCCTAAATAACTCACTCATCCCTTGCAATCGCCTCTTTGAATGATGACTTTTGTTGTTATGCATTTGGAAGTTGACTTTCCTTCCTGTAGTGATATGACTAAGAATGGCCCCATAGGCTCATGTATTTGAATGTTTAGTCACCCGGGAGAAGTATTAGAAGGTATGGTACTTGTGGGCTCATTGGAGGAGGTGTTTCACTGGAGGCGGGATTTGAGGTTTTATTCTCTCCTATCCTCTTCTCCCTTCCCCCTCTCATCCCCCCCCCC
>NW_004949101.1:1871944-1879236 GCF_000317375.1 Microtus ochrogaster | reverse complement strand
AGAGAGAGAGAGAGAGAGAGAGAGAGAGAATGCTTTGGGGTTGGAGTGTGGCTCTCAAGCTACTTTCCCAGTACCACTGCCTGCTGTCCAGCTGCCTGCCATGGTAATAGCAGGCCTCTGAAACTGTAACCAACCTCCCAATTAAATGCTTTCTTCTTATAAGAGTGGCCTTTTTTATGGTGTCCCTTCATAGCAGTAGAACACTGGCTATGAGACACCTCTCTAAGAGTTTATTCTTTTCACATACTTTATATCCTGACAGCAGTTTTCCCTTCCTCCACTCCTCCCAGCTCCCCCTCCCCCAAGATCCACTCCTCCTCCATTTCCCTTCAGAAAAAAGCAGGCCTCCCAGAGATACCAACCAAACACATAAATAAGACTTGCCATAAACCCTCATATCAAGGTTGTACAAGGTAACACAGTGAGAGGAAAAGGGTCCCAAAAGCAGGCAAAAGAGCCATACACCCCCGTCTCCCTCTGTAAAAAGTCCCACAAGAACATCAAGCTATACATCCATAACATATATTCAGGGAACCTAGTATAGACCCATGCAGGCTCTATGATTATCACTTCAGTCTGTGTGAGTCCGAGTGAACCCAGCTTAATTGATTCTGTGGGCCATGTTCTTGTGTCCTCAACCCTCTGACTCCTACAATCCTTCCCTTTTCCCTCGGTTCCCCGAGCTCTGCCTAATGTTTGACTATGGGTCTCTGCATCTACTCCCATCAGTTGCTGGATGAAGCCTCTCTGATGACAGTGGGTTAGGCACCTGTCTGTTCTGGCTGGCGTAGGCTGCACTTCCCTAAAATTTTATTGTATATGTGAACAAATACAGTGTTTTATGATTATTTTATCTTATTTAAAATACAGTAAAATATTTAAAACTTTAAACAAGTAACATTATGTAGTTGAGTTCGACACCCTTTATGACCATTTCAACCTGCTCTTCCCCGTCGAAAATAAAACTACCAGACCAAGCATAGCTCACAGCAACTGAAATACAAAACTGAAGTCTTCCAAAAAATAGCACTCACAGAAACATGAAGAAGTCACCAGGTAGAGATGAAGAAGGACTTTGTTTTTATACCCCTTCCTATCGGAGTTTAGTACTTTCACTACTAAGTAATTCTCAACTTGTAGTACTGAAATAAAAAACATAGTACCTTTTTCTTTTCTATGATTAAAAAAGTATCCCTTAATTTATATGTTCAGAACAGCCTGAATTGACATTGTTTTCTTCCCAGTTGTCCCCAGGGATCTTTATCTTACCTCCTGATAGTCCGTTCATCTGCCTGGTGACACTCACCATTGACTCTGCTTCCCCTTACTGCTCTGAAACTGGTTACTTCTGGGGGACCCTTCTCTTCTAGAAGAATAGGGCAGATATTCTGGAATGAAGTGGCTGCTTGATGAAGCCTTCCAAGAAGAGCCAGGGTCCAGATTCTGCCTGGGCAATAAGAAGTTTTCCTGAGTCAGACTGGACTGGAAGATCTGGAAGGGTTAGGGCAACAGACCTCAGTGGTGAAGGACCTGACAGAGGAATCAAGAAACCCAGGCTAAAAGCTTGGAACTTGGCTGTAGCTGGAGCACTAATATCACAGATGACAGTCAAGAGGGGACATGAATCCAGTGGCTCATTTATTTTTTCTATACTGTAAAGACCTGCTTCAGAATAGGGGTGGACGGAGTCTGCCCTGTTCCTCCCCCTCTAGCAGCCAGCCCACATCTTCTTTATCTCTGAGCTATCAGGCATCCAGCCACCACATCAATTCAGTAACATGCCTAAGTATATTAATTACCAACAAACTTAATAAGTAGTTGTATAAATAATTCTCATTTTCTTTTCTGTGTATGTGTGCTGAATAGTCCCAACTCACAATGTAATTAGCTACTTCTAAGCAAAAATACTGTTTTGGCTTTAATATTTTCTCTCATATTAGTTCAGAATCATACTTCCCACCAATACACATTTTTTGAGGCAATAACTACTCAGCACTATTGAAGCTTTCTTGGTACAGTGACAGAGCTAATCTAAAACAATGGCCAAATTGTTAAATTCCCCCAATGAGTAAAGAAGCTACCATAATTCTTCCATGCCTTCCAGTTCTTATTAAAATGAAAGAAACATTGCTGCAGTGGGAGCTGAATGGAAAATAATAGTCATTTTCTGCATTAGGAGTAGAAGATGTAACTCACACTTCAGCCAGAAAATTGCAGTTCCTTAGCAAGGACAATTTAAATAAATTTCATAGGCTGTAGAGATCTAACTTTGTAATGATTTGACAATATAAAATTAGCCTTTTCTGCTGTTAGGATTATCAGTATTCCCATTGGTAATATAGACTGTGGAATGACATTGCCCAGCTGTGTATTTGAGCATCATTAAAGTCATCAAAGAGTTAAAAGTTACTTTGGAAGTAAAACTGCTACAAATACACAAGTTTTTCAAGTTGCCACATTTTACATCTTCGTGGAGAGACAGTGTAGTTGCTGCATTTTTATGTCCAGATTATATTACAGATATATTTCAATAAACCACCATGAACCACCAGAGCCTCTAGAAACAGGCAGTCTGTGCTTAAATAAACATCTCGGGCAGTACCTGTTTTATTTTATAGGCTCTGTAATCACAGTGACATTCTGAAGGAAGACCTTGAAGTTTACAGAACAGCTGTCCTTCACAACTTCCCAGACTTGAAGCTGGGCAGCAACAGTGCAGAACAGGACATGGGGTGTCTGGCATGAAATGGCTGCTGTGGTGAGGCATCCATCGTCTTCCAGGGCTTCAAACTGAAAAGACTGACACGTGATGAAACCAGTGCGCACTGCCCATGCTTGCAGACATCCTCGTCTATTTGTCTATGAATGATTTGTTTTTTATTATTAGTGAACTTCTTACATTCAGCGCCTTCTTTTTTTTAATTTATTTATTTATTGAGGATTTCTGCCTCCTCCCCGCCACCGCCTCCCATTTCCCTCCCCCTCCCCCGATCAAGTCCCTCTCCCTCATCAGCTTGAAGAGCCATCAGGGTTCCCTGACCTGTGGGAAGTCCAAGGACCGCCCACTTCCATCCAGGTCTAGTAAGTTGAGCATCCAAACTGCCCAGGCCCCCCCAAAGCCAGCACGTGCAGTAGGATCAAAAACCCATTGCCCTTGTTCTTGAGTTCTCTGTAGTCCTCATTGTCTGCTATGTTCAGCAAGTCCGGTTTTATCCCATGCCTTTTCAGACTCAGGCCAGCTGGCCTTGGTGAATTCCCGAAAGAACATCCCCATTGTCTCAGAGTGTGGGTGTACCCCTCGCGGTCCTGAGTTCCTTGCTCGTGCTCCCCCTCCTTCTGCTCCTGATTTGGACCTTGAGATTTCTGTCCGGTACTCCAGATGCCCTTCAATAGAAGAATGGATGAAGAAAGTATGGAATATATACATATTAGAGTACTACTCAGCAGTAAAAAACAAGGACTTCTTGAAGTTTGCGTACAAATGGATGGAAATAGAAAACACTATCCTGAGTGAGGTAAGCCAGACCCAAAAAGAGGAACATGGGATGTACTCACTCATATTTGGTTTCTAGCCATAATTAAAGGACAGTGAGCTTATAATTCACAATCCTAGAGAAGCTAAATAAGAAGGTGAATCCAAAGACAAACATATAGGCATCCCCCTGAATATTAACCTTCATCAGGCGATGAAAGGAGACAGAGACATTCAGCGCCTTCTTGTAGCAATGTTTCTGAGACAGGTTTTACCATAAATATACAAATGTTTACTTTGGTGAGCAGGGGAGGGAGGTGTAACCTTTGACTGATGTACAGTCAGGTGAGCAGCTCAGGACTTATCTATTATAGCTACCAACCGACAGGAAGGACCTCAGCAGGTCTAAGCACTAGTTGAGTTCCCAGATTTCCAAGTTCACTCTAGATAGAGACCCCTTAGTCTAAAGCTGGTTCTTGAAATGTGGTCTCAGGACCAGTAGCACCAATAGGACTGGGAACTTCTTTTGAAAAAGCTCTACAGAAGCTTCTCAGTTTTAGGAGGTTCCATTTATTAATTGTTGCTCTCAGTGATAAAATGGGTCTACACTGATTACACTGCGATTTCCATTATAAAAGATTTCATTTCATATGACCTTCAAGCTACAGTTATAGATACACCAGCCCTCATAAGATGTTATCCTTTTAACCCACACAAATTATAAAATTAAGAGTCTTCAAGACTTTTCTTCACTGTGATTATTTTTAAAACCAGATGAAGTCAGAAATGCCTGCCATGAACATTATGTTCTGTTATGGTTGGAGTTGCTGTATATGTTGTCACCAGAGATGCTGCTTATAAAACACTGATTAGCACTGATTCACTCTCTAACCTTGGGAAAAAGTGAAGTTTTGTGGCCTGTGGGAGACAAGCAGTCAGATTTTAAAACACAAACTCTTTCTGATGAATTTGAATCACCATGCTCCCCTCTGTCTTCCTTGTACCAACCTTGCTGCACCCTTAGTACCCAGGAGTTCTAGCAGGGCACTTCCCAGAATGAAGTACCTCTTCTGAGATCTTCCCAGGGTCCAAACAGTCCGCAGGCCAGTTTGATGAGCCATTCCAGAAGTGCAGATTTGGAGAGAATGGTTTACTTCTGCTGTCTAACAGTTAATGACTGACGTCTCATAGAATTAAAAGGGGGGACAGCAGAAGGGCTTAGCAGGTTACGAAATTCTTAAAGCCTATTGAATGGATGAAGTTGGTATGACTGCAGCCCTGCCTTGCTCAGCAAAACATGCACTTATTTAGACATGTCTTTCTAATCCTGCCCTAGCCATACTCCAGAAGATAATGTAAAGATGTGGAATCCTACTCACAAAATCAAGCAAATTAAAAAGGAGAAAAAGAAACTAATAAAACCACTACTTTCATCATTATTGGTTTCTGTTAAGCCAAGGATTAATTTATGTTATGCCAAGAGCTTCATTTGCAAAACTTACTGTTCCTAAGTAAGAACCAAGTTCTTATTTTAGACAATTATGAATTAATACGATTCACATCATTTGGATATTGAATTATTTAAATTTGCTTTTTTGCAACAAAACATTTTAAGTAGTTTTGTCATATATGAAAAATGTAGTAAAACTTCCATCATCCATTGTAATTTTTTCCAGGTGCAATTAATTCTCTCTATCTACTTTCAAATATAATTATTCTTTTCAGCTCAGGCAGTGAGCTTTACATGACTTGTAAAGAATGCAAAATTTTCTTTTTTTATCTACTTAGATTCACAATAAAACTCAGGATAGTTATTACTGTGTCTGCATTTAAAACAGTGATCAAATTGTCAATCTATGATAAGTCAGTTGTAGTTAAGGAAAAGCTGATATATTTGTTTGGATTGTAATTAGAGATGTATGTAAATTATATGACATCACACTTTCTTTGTTCTCCATGGTGTTGAGGTTATACATTTTCACAATATAAAGTAAATAAAATTCCTTCTAATTTTTTTGTACCACTTTGCAAATTTTCATACTCTGTTTTCCTGTGGAGACATGGGAAAGACTACATTCGAGGCCAGCTGTGGCTGGACAGCTCCTTGCCCCAAGTGCTCTGAAACAAGTCAGCAGGAAAGCTTGACGGTTAGTTTAGCTTTTCAAAAACCAAGTCTCAGATGCTCTAACCATTCTCGCCTTGCCATTTGACCCTGCACAACCCGTTTAATTAATTGGCTTTGTCTTTTTGTAGCAAATAAATACTTTATTAAATAATTAATAAGTAAATACAAGAATTTTAACTGGCTTGGCCTCAGGGAAGCTGCTACTGACTGGAGTTATAGTAACCAACGCCTCACACTTGGGCTCTGCTTCTACCAAAAATCATATGGTTTAGTCCTTGGAGTAAGCATTCTTTCACAATTTAATTGACATAATTGTAAGGGAAGCTCACTCTAATTAAACTTACTTTCAGCTAGAAACAGTTGACTTACTTGTTAAAACAGATTTACTTCATGAATGGCCTAAAATTTGTCAATAACAAGTCAGTGCATTTTTCAGTAGGAAAATCTAGAAAGAAATAGACATAAAGGTTACTTCATTTCATAGAGTCAGAAACAGGATACCATTGAGTTGTGGTAGGAACCACATTGCCAAAGATGCTTTCTGTCACATGAGTGGGAAGTCTTGGAATCATCCTTAGGAATCTTAAAATGGTTCTAAGAATTTACCCCATCTTATTCCAATTTAGGAAAACTTGGGTTGGGTCAAGCAAGACATGTTACAGAAGATTCCGGGCCAGGTGTGTCGGTGCATACCTTTAATCCCAGCACTCAGAAGGTAGAAGCAGGTAGATATCTGTGAGTTGGAGGCCAGCCTGGTCTACAGAATGTATCCTAAGCTAGTCAGGGTGAAATGATGAGACTTTCTCAGAACAAAACAAATTAACAACAAAGATTCTAAATTGAACCTAGATTTTTTTTTCTTCTACATTTTATCATGAAAAATTTTAAATAAATTGGACATGGTAACACTAACCTGTAATCCCAGGACTTGGAGACTGACACAGGAAATTTGATGTGAGTTCAGGCCAACCTGGGCTACATAACAAGATACTGGAGAGTAAGGGAGGGCTATAGAGAGGGTAGGGAAGGAAGCAGAGGGGGGGAATATGAAAATGAGTTAGAGAAAATGAGAAAAAATAAAAAAAATTTAAAAATCCCACTCTGGGGAGCCAGAGCTGGTCTGAGGAGACTAGGAGACTATTCTGCATCTTAGCTTGCACAGTACCCCAACCAGATAAGAAAACCCTTAGTCAGAACCATACAGTGTTCCATGTGGAAGTTGGGTCCAAACCATAGGCCATAGACTACAGTGAAACCTAGTAGGTCTCTAGAAAAGGGACAAGCAGTGACACAGGCTTACAGGTGCTAGGATCTAAGGAATGCCAGCAGAAAGCTTGTTGACAGCCTTTCCTGTACATAGAGATGGAAAGACACCTCTAGTTATGTCAGCCACTGCCGAGCCTATGCACCCTGTGATTTAGGGGCCAATGACACAAAGGTGATCAGAGGAAATATAGTGCCACAGAGCTTCTGACACAGATAACCAGAAAAGGAAAAGCAAGATGCTGAAAATAGTCCGTGTCTGCACTCAGGTGTGTGCCCACATAGACACAGATGCCATTTAAGAGCATGTGAACGTTGTCGAGTACTTTGTTCTGTACAGTTCTCTGTCTCTCAAATTTTTATAACATTTTTACTGATTATTTGAGAATTTCACATCGTGAACCCCAAACACACTCACTTTTCAGTCCTCCC
>NW_004949101.1:1867116-1871671 GCF_000317375.1 Microtus ochrogaster | reverse complement strand
GAGAAGCTATCGGTTGTGGGGAGCTACCCTGCAGCAGCCTCATCACAATTTTTAAGAGTCTGATGGCTTTCTGTTTAGGCAGTTACTTTATTGGAGGGTGTGTGGGAGTAGAGCTGGTCACAAAAGCCCATATGCATCTCCTTCTCAGCTGTAACTCTGCAATCATCACTACCATGCAGTAGCTTCCTTTCCTTTCACAGTCAACAGGAACATGGATCATGGACTTATACATAGTTTCTGATGACAGCATGGACCACGGATATCCACATGGTCTCCAGTGTCAGCTGTGGGAGCCCCTTCAGGACAGGCTGAATCCACCCTCAGCGACTATTGGAGACATCTTAGTTTCTGTTGCTGCTTGATGTTTTGGTTCAGCTGATGAGTTTCTTGCAACCAGACTGGAAGGGAGCCTCCCTTTGAGGAGCCACCTTTTAGTATAGCAAATACAGCTGGTGCTGGTGCAGCTCACACTTCCTTCTTAACTCTTCTATAATAGTACCTGAATTATTTTCATTGTATAATAAAAATGGCACAAAAAGCTGTTATTGAGATAGAGATGTGATTTATGTCACTTACAGGCATGTCTCATGCTTCCAGGGTACATGGTTGTGCTTTAGAATAATGCAGTGAGTCTAGGTCACAGTATAGACCATTTTGTGAGATTCAGCAGGAGTGGCATTAGGTATCTAAATTTTGCAAAGCTTCCTGGCTGTTTCTATATGCAGTCAAACTTGAGAATGCTTATTAGCAATAACATCATAACAAAATAAATTTTTAAAAAAGAAGGACTTGGTAAAGATAACTTTTTTATATTGATTTTATTGAGCTATACATTTTTCTCTGTTCCCTTCCTCTCCCCACCCCTTCAACTTTCTCCCATGGTCCCCATGCTCCCAATTTATTCAGGAGATCTTGTCTTTTTCTATTCCCATGTAGATTAGATCCATGTATGTCTCTCTTAGGGTCCTCATTGTTGTCTAGGTTCTCCGGGATTGTGATTTGTAGGCTGGTTTTCTTTGCTTTATGTTTAAAAACCACTTATGAGTGAGTACATATGATAATTGTCTTTCTGGGTCTGGGTTACCTAACTCAACATGATGTTTTCTAGCTCCATCTATTTGCCTGCAAATTTCAAGATGTCATTTTTTTCTGCTGTGTAGTACTCCATTGTGTAAGTGTATGTACTACATTTTTTCTTATCCATTCTTCGGTTGAAGGGCATTTATGTTGTTTTCAGGTTCTGGCTCTGACAAATAATGCTGCTATGAATATAGTTGAGCACATGTCCTTTGGGTATATACCCAAAAGTGATATTGCTGGGTCTTAAGGAAGGTTGTTTCCTAATTTTCTGAGAAATCATCATACTGATATCCAAAGGGGCTGTATCAACTTGCATTCCCACCAGCAATGTAGGAGTGTTCCCTTTACCCAACACTCTCCAGCATAAGTTGTCATCAGTGTTTTTGATCTTGGCCACTCTTGTGGGTGTAAGATGGAATTGTTTTGATTTACATCTCTCTGATGACTAAGGATGTTGAGTATTTCCTTAAGTGTCTTTCAGCCATTTTAGATTCCTCTGTTGAGAGTTCTCTGTTTAGGTCTGTACTCCATTTTTTTTATTGGATTATTTGTTCTTTTGATGACCCAATTTCTTGAGTTCTTTGTGTATTTTGGAGATCAGATCTCTGTCTGATGTGGGGTTGGTGAAGATCTGGGAAAGATAACTTAATGGGGTCAGATAAAGAGATATGTGGATCCTGGGGACTCACCGAGAGTTGTCTATCTGGAACAGCAAGTTTCAGATTCATTAAGAGACCCTGTCTCAAAAATTAACGTGGAGAGTAATAGAAGACACCCAATGACCTCTGACCTCCACATGTGTACATGCAAGTGAGCACAACCAGACATAAGATACATACACACATACAGACACATGCACTCAAAGACAGACACACACACACACACACACACACACACACACGTCACAGGGGACTTTGAATACAGTTTTATTGTCTCAAATATGTAAGGTTTCAGACTTTTTTTGATAAACATTGTTCTAGTTAGTAACTTGGCTATAAGGCCTTTAAAAATATGGGAATTTTTTAATTTACCCATTTCTACATATATTTCCAGATCTCTGTCTCTGTCTCTGTCTCTGTCTCTCTCTCTCTCTCTCTCTCTCTCTATATATATATATATATATATATATATATATATATATAGTGTGTCTCCTATTTCTGTCTTACAGATCTGAACAAGTACCAAATTGGCACTTACTGAAGACACAAGGACGATGTATGAAGGAACATGATAATTCTCTTAAAGAAGAGGTACGTAGTGAGGTTATTTTCTTAGTTCCAACCAAGGACTAGGGTTAGTAGTAACTTTCATTTAAATAAGTTCCAAGATTATGCAAGCTGTTTGTTTGGAGAAATAGTATATTCTGAATAATAAACATGTTTGAAAAAAATTATAACAGTGGTGATGTTTCATGATTGGCAGATAATATTTTTGACTTTCTGATCTTAGACCTTTTACATGTCTGTGAAAGGATCTAACTCTGACTTACTGTTGATTCCCAGAGATATTTTAAATATATCCACTACAACATCGTCAGAGTTTAGAAACATCTGTGACATACCGGTTTTCTGTCGGTGTGTCCTACTTAAAATATTGTGAAGTCATTAAGGTGAAGCCAACAGATACATTTTTGCGGCATTATTGTGCACAGGTCCATTGGAAGGAAAGAAATACGTGACATATGGCCTTCTCTTGCTGAGGACTGGGTACCAGAAAGGGAGGCCAGCTACCTGGAGGAGCAGTGAGGGAAAGCTTTTGATGGAAGTACAGGAACATGTAAGATGTGACCCGTTAGAAATTGGCTTTTTGACTAAGTGAGACCAGGAAAGTGTTTGGGGTAACAGGGAAGAGCTGTTAGAAACCAGCACATATGAGGCAGTAGAACCAGTCTTTTTTTTTCAAGACTTATTTTATTTTTAATTGCGTGTATGTGGAAGTAAATGTAGGTGCTTATGAAGGCCAGAAGAGGGTTGCATATCTGCTGGAGTTTGGAACACGACTGCAGGCCTTTGGGCAGGGCTAAGATGGCTTTTACTTAAAAAGTGGAGTAAATAAGCAGTTTCTCAAACATGTAGGTGTGGCCAAAGAAATTCACAAATCTAAAGAATAGTATTAGTGCCAAAATGACAACATGCCTGTAAACTTCAATACAAAATGCATGTGTAATTTCTGAAGATGATTTGTGCATGCGTGCGTGTGTGTCCATGTGCCTGCAAGTGTATGTGCTGCTGGATATTGAGCCCAGAGTCTTGTTCATGTTAAACACATGTTTATCTTTACATCCCCAGCCTTCATCATCCTCCCATGATTAGCTAAATAGAGTATCAGAGTTATTTCTGTGTATTGAAACAGAATAGATATTTAGTAGATACAGTGGGTTAAATATCTCTCTTTAGAGAAAATCTTAAAAGTAAGTGATTTTGAAAATCTAAGAACACTCCATTGGAAATTTAAAGTCTAATGAAGCCCAGAAGTATTTACTTTGATCTCTTGGGGAAAAGGCTAATTAAACAGCCACATGTAAATAATGTTTACCTGTGGGCCCCTGTGCTGTCAGCTCTAGTCAATCCCTTCTCTTGAGTAAACACATGACCAAAGCCATAGAAACTCACTGCCCCTGGAGACCAGGGAAGATCTGTCGGCACCCTCATAACCCGATAGGCAATTACATAATTGAGCTGCATGCTTTTAATTCAGAGAAATTTGTAATGACTTTATGTGGGGGAAATGAGTTGGGAGTGTCATTAAAATACAAAGTGGCTTAATACTTCTTTTCTCCCAAGTGATGTCTGTTTCAACATGGGCAGACTGTGACACAAAGGAGCAGCTCACTCAGAATTGGTCTGGTCCTGCCCCTCACATATTTTATTTACCAGAAGAAATGTCCCCTAAATGATGGATTGTTTTCTGGTATCTCCTACATATTCATTTCCTGGCTCTTGTGATTAATCTCTTCGTCTTTTAAATGATGAGTGAATAAAATTCTTTTCCTTGCTTTAACTCACGAGTAACTGGTACTGGTGTATGTGTTTCTCTTCTGAAAATTATTTCTCTGTGACCAAGAGGAAGGATTTTTAGGAAGTGGTAGTTAATTCTGGGAACTGTCATCGCTGCCATTACGCCTCTGGCACTGCTTGCGTATAGAAGAGAGCTTTACTCCCCAGGTGCTTTCCACTTCCTTCCTTTCTGGATTTATGGTGCCCATAAAAAGTTTAGATTCTTTAGAGTTGGGTGTGATTTCTTTGAAGAAACAAGCAGAAAAATAAAATGAAACTGAAATGTTGAACAGAAAACCTGAATTATATAGATATTTTATGAATCTTTCTTAGCGGGGAAAAAGAATAAATTTAAATGTTCAACAGGCAACTAAAAGAAGACAGGGGACTGTGTAAAGTGGGCAGGGGCCTGTGTATAGGGACAGGGATTGTGTATAGGGACAGGGATTGTGTATAGAGACAGGGACTGTGTAAAGTGG
>NW_004949101.1:1837096-1866951 GCF_000317375.1 Microtus ochrogaster | reverse complement strand
GGGACTGTGTAAAGTGGGCAGGGGCCTGTGTATAGGGACAGGGATTGTGTATAGGGACAGGGATTGTGTATAGAGACAGGGACTGTGTAAAGTGGGCAGGGGCCTGTGTATAGGGACAGGGATTGTGTATAGTGGACAGGGATTGTGTATAGTGGACAGGGATTGTGTATAGTGGACAGGGATTGTGTATAGAGACAGGGATTGTGTATAGTGGACAGGGATTGTGTATAAGGACAGGGATTGTGTATAGTGGACAGGGATTGTGTATAGTGGACAGGGATTGTGTATAAAGACAGGGATTGTGTATAGGGACAGGGATTGTGTATAGGGACAGGGATTGTGTATAAGGACAGGGATTGTGTATAAGGACAGGGATTGTGTATAAGGACAGGGATTGTGTATAAGGACAGGGGACTGTATATAGAGACAGGGGACTGTATATAATGGGCAGGGACTATTAAAATCATTCAAAATGAAAAACAAAAATATGGGATGTTATTAAAGAAAATTCATTTTGTGGCAAGCAGGAAAAGGAGGTTCAAACACAGACAGTGCAACGTGTGCGCGTGTGTGCGTGTTTGCATGCGTGCATGTATTACTGTGGACTGAAACCAGATTCTTGTGGTCTAAGCATGTAGTCTACCGCTCAGTTATCCTCCTAGTTCTATTTGTAAACACTTTAAATATTAAAGGTCATACCTCATGTCAACAGTTTTCAAATATCATATTTCTTAGAACAAACTCCTATGTTTAGTAAGATCAGATCAAATGTATGTATGTATGTGTATGTGTATATTTTTGTATACATATATTTTTTTCAGGTTTTTGCTATGCATTACCAGATCTTATTCTGGAAGGGTCATAGAGTTAAAAATAATGGCTAAATAAAATACTTATTTGAGTTCTTTCTTGTAGGCAGCAGAAAGATGGATTTTGTTTTTGAGTCCAGCCTGTTAGCCCATGTCTTTCTTTTTTTTGTTTGTTTGTTTTTTTGTTTTTTTTCGAGACAGGGTTTCTCTGTGGCTTTGGAGCCTGTCCTGGAACTAGCTCTGTAGACCAGGCTGGTCTTGAACTCACAGAGATCCGCCTGCCTCTGCCTCCCGAGTGCTGGGATTAAAGGCGTGCGCCACCACCGCCCGGCTAGCTCGTGTCTTTTTATAGGTGATTTGAGTCCATTGAGTTTAAGGGATATTAATGACCTGTTTGTTTTTAATGGTGGTGGTATTGCGTGTGCGCTTCTCTCCTTGGGTTCGAGTTTTCCTTCTAGTACTTTCTGGAGGGCTGGATTTGTGGATAGGTACTGATTAAATATGGTTTTGTCATGGAATATCTTTCTTTCTCCATCTATGTTGATTGAAAACTTTGCTTGGATGTAGTAGTCTGGGCTGGCATGTTTGGTCTCTTACCTGACCAAGACCTTCTGGCTTTCATTGTTTCCATTGAGAAGTCAGGTGTAATTCTGATAGGTCTGCCTTTATATGTTCCCTGGCCTTTTTCCTTTGCAGTTCCTAATATTCTTTATTCTGTATGTTTAGTGTTTTGATTATTATGTGACAAGGGGACTTTTTTTGTCCAGTCTGTTTGGTGTTCTGTAAGCTTTTTGTATTTTCATAGGCATGTCCTTCTTTAGGTTAGGAACGTTTTCTTCTATGATTTTGTTGAATATATTTTCTGTGCATTTGAGCTGGAACTTCTTCTTTTTCAATTCCTATTTTTCTTAGATTTGGTTTTTTTTTATGGTGTCCCAGATTTCCTGAATATTTTGTGTTAAAAGTTAGATTTAACATTTTCTTTGACCAGTAAATCTATTTCTTCTGTTGTCTCTTCAATGCCTGAGTTTCTGTGTTTTATTTCTTATATTCTGTTGTTTAAACTTGCATCTATAGTTCCTGATCATTTCCCCAGATTTGTCATTTCCAGATTTCCCTCAGTTTGTGTGTGTGTGTGTGTGTGTGTGTGTGTGTGTGTGTGTTTATTGCTTCTATTTTAGTTTTCAATTCTTAAACCATTCACCTGTTTCATTGCTTTTCTTTGGTTTTCTTTAAGGGCTTTGTTGGTTTCTTCCAATTTTTTGTTTATCTTTTCTTCTACTTCTTTAAGGGAAATTTTCCTTCCTTCTTTAAGGACCTCAGTCTTCTTCATAAATTTTTTAAGGTCATTTTCTTCTGTTTCATCTGCATTGAGATGTTCAGGACTTGCTGTTGTAGAACCATTAGTTTCTGATGGTGCTGTATTGTTCTTTATGTTGTTGAGTGTATTCTTACCCTGTTGTCTACCCATCTCTTCTAATTGTGTTTCAGGGGGGCTCCTTTTCTTCCAGTTGATGTAGTTGGGGACTGTGGCTCCCTTGAAGGCTTTTTTTAGGTGTAATCAGGGCAGAGGCTGTGGTGCTCGCTCCTCCAGGTGCAAGTGGAGCTGAGACTGCTCAGATAGTTTCTGGAGGCTCCTGCTGTCACCATAGCCCACCGCGCTGCTTGGGCTTCTCCCAGCCACAAGCCCATGCACCGTACTGCTCAGATAGTTTCTGGAGGCTCCTGCTGTCACCATAGCCCACCGCGCTGCTTGGGCTTCTCCCAGCCACAAGCCCATGCACCGTACTGCTGAGGCTTCTCTCTAAGACAGTATTTTTTAATTAATTAGCTAATTAATTAAAAACCATCTTTTCTCGTTTTTACATACCAATTCCAGTTCCCACTTCCTCTCCTCCTCGCACTCCCTCCACCTTCCCTCCAATCTCCCACCACCATCCATTCCTCAGAGAGAGAGTAAGGCTTCCCATGGGAATTCAGCAAAGTTTAGGGCATTACTTTGAGGCAGGACCAAGGACCTCCCCCACTTTATCAAGGTTAAGCAAGGTATTCCTCCAAAGAGAATGGGTCCCAAAAAAGCCAGTATATGCAATAGGGATAAATCCTGGTTCCACTGCCAGGGCCCCCTAGTCTACCCCAGACACAAAACTGTCACCTACATTCAGAGGTCCTACTTTGGTCCTACTGCTTGTTCCTCCCACTGTTAGGCCAGAATCGGCGAGCTCAGGTGAACTGTTTCAGTGGGTATCTCCATCATGATCTTGACCTCTTTGCTCATTATCACTCTTCCTTCTCTTCGACTGGACTCCAGGAGCTCAGCCCAGTGCTCTGCTGTGGCTCTCTGCATCTGCTTCCATCAGTTGCTGGAAGAAGGTTCTATGATGACATTTAAAATAGTCATCAGTCTGATTACAGGGCAAGAAGGCCAGTTCAAGCATCCTCTCCATTATTGCTTAGGGTCTTAGCTGGGGTCATCCTTGTGGATTCCTGGGAATTTCTCTACTGACAGGTTTAAGACAGTACTCTTAAGAGGTTAAAAATTATTATCAATTATATCACATATTATAATTTAGAAATACACATTCTAAGTTCTATTAAAATGTATGGATTATTTTAAACCTGAGAACATAACAAGTTATGGATTTCACTGTAAGGTTTCTAAAGGTGAGGTTTCTTTTTATTCATACTTTATGATGCTTTAGGATTTCTGGGCACAGGCAGATAGACCAGGGTGGGTCCAGAAAGCCCCTTGGGCAGTGTGAGGATGCAGTTCAAGGAGGCTTTCTTTCTTCCTTTCAGATCTAAGGAGCATCCATAGTAAAGAGGTGTACGTAGGCTGCTGGGCTGTCAGAATGACAGCTGATGATGGGAGCCATTCTGGGCCTAGCTTTAGGGGCAGAGCTCTATTTCCATACCTCAGTCTACTGAAGCAGAAGTCCTGAGTAGTTCCTCTACATAGACTGGTCAGAACTAAAGTAAAATCTAGGCACAGTTTATACCAATAGAGGCAAAGAACCTCATAACTAGCACTGCAGCACAAGGTCCTACTCTGAGGCTAACTTAATAGCTGGGTCTTTGGCCAACAATTACAGCTGCTTAACACAACACCCCCAGACCAGTTTCTCTAGTTTCTGTCATAAGCCCTGGATCCAGGAGATAAACCCTAAGGAAGTCAGAAAGAAAGAGCTTTGCTGCGGCGGCAGCGTTAGAGCCAAAGGCTGTGGTCTTGAAGGATTAGCTGAGCTGAATGCTCAGGGCTGGGTCTCCCATGCTCCGCTTCAGTGGCTCTCACATGGAGCATCTTTTCCTTCTTCATGCTAATCATGAAAGATTGTGATTTCTTTTTTGTTCACTGAACAATTGCTTGTTACTCGGACACTGAACTGCATAGAACCTGAGGGCCTTTGTCCTGTTGGCTTGTGGTGTCTTGGATCCATTTCTTACAGATTGGATGCTGCCCCATATTTTCTATAATCATCAGTCAACAGGTCACCAGCAGTATAACCAGGATGGAGCAAATCACCACTTCCTAATAGAGTGTGTACTCTGTCAGTGGGACAGTGGGATGGAGGTTGTCTGCTAGATACCGAACTATTGTTATTAGCAAAGTTGTGTCTTAGGAGCAAAGTGCTTACCTGGAAATTAAAACACTTAGTTAGCTCAGATCCATTCATTGCCATTTTTCTTCACCTTGCTTCTCAGGTAGGCTATGATTAAAAATCAGTTTCCTTATATAGATAGGCTAGTTAGTGTACTTTGAAAAAGATATGCAGGGTCGCAGGTGAATTTCCCCAGCTGCTCAGGAGACTCAAAGGCAAGTGTAGACTTTTATCCTTGGTTAGAGATTAAGACTCAAACAAGTTGGTTATCTGTTTGCTTGGTGCATTTCTTTTCTTTAATTCATTTTTTAGGTATGTGTCTGTGTTTGTCTATATGTGCATCACATACCTGCAGTGGTCCAAATAGGGCATCAGATCCCCAGGAACTGAAGTTACAGGCTGCCTGATATGGGTGCGGGGAACCAAACCCAAGTCCCCTGCAAGAACAGCAAGTGCTTTTCAACTGCTGAGACATCTCCAGTCCTAAACCAACTCTCTCTTACAAGTCTAGAAAACAGAAAGGCGGTCTGAGGGTCTGCTCTTACGTATACCAAAGGGAAAACAGACTAGCTCAGATAAACAGAGGTGACCTCATCTCACATGCCTACGTTTGTGTGCACAAGGTTCAGTCCTCAAGAACATATTGTTGTGATGAAACTGTTGTATAGAATTAAATTGTACTGGAAAATAAGCAGATGTTACTTTTAATTTAAAACATTTGATCATGTTTTTTCCTTTCCTCAACTCTTCCAAGATTCTCTCCACCTCCCTACTCACCCAACTTCATAACTTCATGTAGGTTCTCTTTCTCCCCTTCCCCTCTCTGCTATTTTGATCTCGAGGACATTTTAATGTCAGGAAACAATCTAAATTCGAAGTAAAGATTAACCTAAAATTATATTTTAAATCTGAGTCTTTGAGAGCAAAGAGAATGGGGTTCCAGTTTGTTTTGATTTTGTGTGTGTGTGCTTTCTTTGAAACACTGTAGGCCACAGCATTATTGAAAGAAGTCCTTACAGAAGAATGTGACCATAGGTCAGCTATTCACAGCAATGAATCATCTTGCAGCATGCCTTCTATTCTGAATGACAATAATGGAATAAAGGAAGCAAAGCCCGCTCTGCGGCTCAACAGTGTTCTTACAAGGGAACAAGGTAACCATTGTTAAACAGTGTCCACAGCAAAAAGGCATTCCAAGTCAATGCAGCATCCTCTTTCTGGGGTATTACTATAAAAGACGACTAGCTAAAGCCTAGCTCAGGTTTTAAGTGCATGGTCTGTCTTTGTTCTATGGTACCTTCCAATTAATATGCACGTTCTCAGTCAGGCAGGAGTGGGATCCCTAAGTGTTGTTCTGTTAAGCTTCTAGTAAAATAAAATGCTCACAAGTTTAAAAAAAAAAAATCTTAATCCAATCACTTATGTGCCCTTTAGACAAATAAATAGACAAGAATTGTAAATGAAGAGACAGTGAAAAAGAAAATGGTTATTAATACTCCACATACGGGGGTTGGAGAGGGGGTTAAGAGCACTGGCTGCTCTTTGGGAGAACTCGGGTTTGGTTCCCAGCATCCATAAGACAGTTCACAACTGTCTGTTAACTCCAGCTCTCTTCCGGCCTCCAGCAGGCACGAGACACAGCATACATTTATACATGAAGGTGAAACATTCTTGTCCATAAAATAAATCTTAAAACACCTATAGGGCCGGGAGTGTAGCTCAGTGGTCCAGAGAGTTTGCCTATCATGTGTGAGGCCCTGGTTCCACCGCTAGCACTGAAGAACAAATCTGTTCCATAAATTTGAAACACATTTTTATTATGTTTTTACTTTTAGAAGTTTCGAGTGTCTGTGGAGATGAGAGCAAGGAAGAAAGCATAGCTGCAGCCCCAGCCGCAGGTAAGGTGGCCAGAGCCCAACAGTTTCAGGCCCAGAATGCGGTCTTTGCATCATCAGAGCTTCCCAGGTCAGTCATTAAGTCCAGGGCTCCGTGAGGAGAGAGAATATACTAGCTACTGCATGCAGGCTTGTTAGCATAGCCCCTATCCACTGAGCCCTTCGTCTTGATTTTAAACATTCAGTCTGCAAATATCCTCCATCATGCAGCTTTTCAGCCCCTGTAGCCATTTGAGAAGTGTCCGTTGGCCAGAGTGCCCAGTTACTAGATGACAAGCTGGAGATGTTTCTGATTTTGTTTTTTCTTTCCTGTAGTAATCAGACTGAAAACTGCTTAAAACTAATGTTCTAAAAAAAATGTGCTAGGTAGAAATTTGCTCATACCTCAGGTACAAAAGCCTGTCTGGCAATTCAAAAGTCTCAATAATCATGCTTCGTCTATCAAGACCTATTAAGACTTCTGCACATGTATTAGGTGTGTTTATAGGTGGAATCAGAATTGTATCATTACATTCTTTTAGGCTTAAAATATCAGCAAGCAGCAATTAGTATTCTGAACAGAACCTTATTTGTTATACATCTAAATTCACTAGATCCTTATTTTGTAAAGTGCTGTGTTGCTTCATTATGAATTCAAAGGTCTGACTTTAAATATTTATACAATAAACACACCATTGCTGAGGTACTGAGGCATTCATCTGCGCATGAGGTAGTTTTGTTTTCATTTACAAGCAGAAGTGAATGGCTTGCTCCTACGGTAAGATAGATCACAGCATGATGATTAATTTTTAAACTCAAGTTTCTGTTATAAACTCTTGTTTTGAAAATGGAGTTTATAGCAGAGCAATTATTATGTATGTGTAACATTTTACTCCCAAATACAAAGATTTTCCTTAGTTTAAATATTTTTTTCCCAATAGATGTTCATTGTGCTTTTATTTGTCATTTTGAGAAAATGCTAATAGGATTCCTTCTGGGTTTTGTTTGTTTATTTTTGTTGGTTATGTTACTAAAAGTATAGATGATTCATAAGCTGTAGATGTTCATGAAGTCCTTTGGTTATCTTTTTATTTGGTATATATTTATTGATACCTTTGAGTGCAGAAGTATTTAATGACCTCTGGATGTATTTCAGTTAGGACTATAAACCTGTGATCACAAAGGGCCATCTGTAAACTTATTTAAAATAAGTTATAACTTTAACAGCCCACCCTCCATCTGTCAATAGTTGACAGAGAATACCATGCCCTAGTCTACTGAAGTATTAACTGTATTATAGCACAGGAGAGCTGTATCTGATGGAGGCAGAGGCAAGCAGATCTTCGAGTTCAAGGCCAGTCTGGTATAAAGAGCAAGTTTCAGGCTAGGTGGTGGTGATACATGCCTTTAATCCCAGTACTCGGGAGGCAGAGGCAGGCAGCTCTGTATATTGAAGTCCAGCCTGGTCTACGGAGTGAGTTCTAGGACAGCCAGGGATACACAGAGAAGCCCTGTCTCAAAATAAATAAGTAGATAAATAATAGTGTTGAAGTCCTGGAAAACTTTGTAAAGTTATTTTTCCTAGAGCATTGCTGTTTTTTCCTCTCCACCCATGAGTTTGCCCTTCTAAGCGTCCCCCTGCAGCCTCTTAGGATGTTCGTGCTTGAGACAGGGCTTTTCTGTATAACAATACTGGCTATTAGACACTCGAGACCTGCTGTCTGTGGTCCACAGTAATAGTCCAAATGTTAGTAACAATAAGTTTTTTTTTGCAGGATATCACACCCCCTAACACAAATCAGTTCCTAGCACTCAGTTAAAAGGATTCTTACAAAACAAGCTCAAAGAGTAAAACAAGCAAACAAAATAATCATAGGGGTGAGAATGCAATGCCTCAGGAAAAGAAGTCCCTAGGTGGGCCTGCATGGTGGCTGGCTCGCTCCAGTGAGTCAGGTTGTCACTGCTCAACCTCCCTGAGTTATGACGTGACTGAGGCCCAAGACCAGCCTGAACATGGTGTAGCTGTGGCTCATCGGGGATAGTACTTCCCATCAGTACTGCTGAGTTAGCTCTTTCAGAACAACTCCACTTGAGAGCACAGCCAATGATTTGACTCCAGAAAGATATTTTTAACTCATCAGGAAAAGAATCCTGAAGAATTTCTGGATACTTTTGGAAATTCCAGTGAGTTCCACAAGTGAAACCCTTACAGGTGAATTGCAGACTGGCTCCTGGGATCTTACTGATCAGGCTGGGGGGGGAGGGGTCTGGTTCTGTGTGCCTAGAAGCCCTTAGTTATTCGGTGCTCACAGATGAATGGACTGCAAGGTATTTGATGGCCATGCAGCAGGCCTTCCCTAATGTACTGTCTCATAAGTACTGATGAACAATGCAACATTACCCAAAATGCACTCTGTGCAGAAAATATTTCAATGAATAACATAGTTTGAGGCCAACCGTATGATATCTTTAGCTTTCTGTAGCATACATATGTGCATACCATGATAAAGACTCAGAAGGAAACTGAAAGTGTGAGCTGCCATTTCACAGCTGTGGTGTGTAGTTGAAAATAAAATGGTTTTTGTTGCTGTCTTTTTTGTTTTGTTTTGTTGTTTGTTTTGTTTTTTGAAGCAGGGTTTTTCTGTGTAGCCCTGGATATCCTAGAATTTGCTGTGCAGACCAGGCTGGATGAAGTCTTTAATGACCAAGAAAATTAAATTAACTTTTTTTTTTTTTTTTTTTTTTTTTGGTGAAACAACCGTGGAACACATACATGGGACCTTTTCTTTTTCTTTTTTAATTTTATTTAACTTTACGTATGAGTGCTCTGTGTGTACACCTACAGGCCAGAAGATGGCATCAGATCCCATTGTAGATGGTTATGAGCCACCATGTGGGTGCTGGGAATTGAACTCAGGACCTCCGGAAGAGCAGCCAATGCTCTTAACTGCTGAGCCATCTCTCCTGCCCCTGGGACCTTTTCTTAAAATAGAGATCCAGTTGGGATATCAGCTTTTTTAGTAGAGTAAAATTATCCTCAATTGTTTTTCTGTGTGCCATTTTGTGGGACCTTCCTAGTGGATGAAATTGCTTTCTAATGAGACTTGGGGCTACTCAAATAAAATTATATTGGGTTGTTAGAATTGAAAACTACTTATAAAACTGTCCCTCAGGCTAACCAGAAGGTAATAGTAGTAACTTTGGTGTCTGGAAAAGCTCTCCTATTCGCTTTGCCTCCATTTTAGAAGGAAATAGGAAAGCAAGAGGGCAAGGTGAAGTCTAGGGCATGTTCCAGGCTGGGTGGAGAACTCTGAGATTACACTGTTCTCAGAATAAGAGTCCTGAGACATTAACATAAGAAGGGCACACCTGCTCCCTCTCTTTTTCTGTATATTTGAGGAGCTGCTCTGTGCAAAGTCGATCATTTACTGAACATAGCTAAAGTACGGATCAGTAACAGGCTTTCTAGCTTTCATATCGTAAATGGGCTGAGAACCTGAACCACAGCAGGCCCTGTAGAAGGAATTCTTGTTATAGATCCTGTCATTCCTTCATACAAGACTGTGATTCTCCCTGTACACTAAGGGAATTAATGTATTGTTGTGGGATATTTGTCCACTGTGTGATGGTGTATTGCTATGATTGGTGTAATAAGAAGCTGAACAGCCAAAAGCTAGGCAGAGGTTTAGGTAGGACTTCCAGGCAGAGAGAAGAAGTAGGAGGAAGAATCTAGGCACTCAGGGGAGTTGCCAGCTGGAGATGCAAGGAGACATGGAAGAAGCAGGATGGGCAGTACATAAATTAATAGAAATGGGTTAATTTAAGTTATAAGAGGTAGTTAAAAACAAGCCTAAGGTAAGGCCAAGCTTTTATAATTAATAAGTCTCTGTGTTGTTATTTGTGAGTTGGTGGCTCAAATAAAGTCTACTATAATATGCCAACATTCTAATGTCTTTATTTCCCCTTCTTACTTATGCCATCCCAAACGTTAAGTCTTCTTAGAAGAGAAGTTCATTCTTAATTTATTATTCCTCTAAAGACATCTGCTCTGTTAGTCATCATAGAAAAAGTAAGTTTTCTTCACCAAGATTTAAATAGAATGCCCCTCATAATAGCACTCATTCCCCAGTCAACAAGACCAAGTATTTCTACAGACTAGTCTGTTGTTATCACACTCTACCCCTTTTGATTTGTCTAGTATCCTTAATAAAGAATCCAGATAAAACATATGAATGTCACATCTATGAACATATCTTTTTCTTTATATGATAAGTAATATACCATTTACATGTTTAATGTATTAGCCTGTTACTTAGACTGAATCTCGGGATATTAAGGTCAGAAAAGAATGCCTCTGCCCTCAGTAAGCCTCAGTCATTTTGTTGTTGTTGTTGTTTTGGTTTGGTTTTTTGTTTGTTTGTTTCTTTCTCTGTAGCTTTGGAGCCTGTCCTGGAACTAGCTCTTGTAGACCCGGCTGGTCTCGAAGCCTCAGTCATTTCTAATATTCACAATAGTCCTGCAGGACTCAATTTGAGTAGCTCATCCTGACGTCAAACAGAAGCATAAGGGTTAGCTCAGTGGATGTGGAATCCAAGTCAAACTTGAGGGTTCGATGTTTTCATTCCTCCATCTTGTCTCTTTTGTTATAGCAGCAGAAAGGCGGCTGCATTCAGGCATCTGGGTCAGTTAGAACTCAGTGTACATCATAGCAAAAGATGGGTTTACCAAAGAAGTTCTGGGGAGCAGTGTTGAGCAGTCATACCTTTCCTTTCTCTTTGACTACACCTAGAGAAGTGAGCGACTTGCAAAAATTTTCCAAGGCCAGACTTTCCTTTTCTAAAGTGTGACGGGCCTGAGCAGAGCTCGACTATCTTCATCCAGATGAAGGATGCAGGATATTCTGGTCAATTTCCCTGGAAACACTCAAGCCAGGAGGAAAGTGATGCTTAGTAAGATTATGAGAGAACATGTCCCTCTGAAGTACTCACATCCTCAGTGATGGCATTTTAATTTGTATTCACACTAATGTCCCTTTCAGTATCAAGCTTTAGTTTAAGCAAATGATACAACTTACATTAAATCATGAAAACCAGCCCCTTACATAGTATGTACCACACAGTGGGCCCTTAATTTGTCACACAAATGAATAAAAATGGGGAATTAAGGAGTTTCCTTAAATGCTTGTTGATTCAGGCCAGAACACTATCTCTTCAATCACTCACTCCACTGCCACTTTTCCCACCCCACGTGCCCATCCTGGCAAAACTCATCTCCTTAAGCTGCATGTGAAAAGGGCTGTCAGCTTTCATCTCAAGAGGATTAAGCCTCTAAGAATGTCCATTCAGCCCCTCATTCTTTTAACACCAATTCTGTTGGTCAAGCTGTGTTAAAAGTGTCGCTTCCCTGTGCCATTCCTCCTCAATATTCTCTGGCCAGCTGAAATACTCCCGGCGTCACACGGAAGCATCCGCGGAGAAGCTTTACAGGTCAGATCAACGTGCAGGGTGCTGCTTGGAGTTCTGGACACTGCCCTCCAAACATTACAGCTTATGTTTTATACCAGGCTGAACGGGAGCTGGACACATACAATGGCCAGGTTGTCACTGGTGACTGGATTTACCCCAGGAGAAAAGAATGCAGTGACAAGTTTGGGCCACCCAAGTGTAATGGCATATAACCTCCAGGACTGCAAGTTCACCAAGAATGCTTTTTTTCTTCCCTTGTCTCAGAAGTGCTTTACTCAGAAGAATTAGTAGAGACAAGTTATCTGCTGTGCCTGGGTCACAGAACTTCAATGAATGTGAAAGCAGGGCATGGTTTGCTGTAGTGTTGTCCATGATAGTTAGCACCTCTGTCTCTAGACAGAAGGCAGCCTGACAGCGCCTCTGCCATTGAGCCTATTACCTGCTGCTTGCAGCTGGGGGACAGACGTGTTCAACATAGATGTGAAAGAAAAAAAAAAAGACCTTTCTGAGAAGTGCTGTTGATTAGTGTGTCAGCGTTTAAAGACATGAACTCGTAATTGAGAAGAGAGTCCCCCAGTGAATATTCAGTAAAATTCCATGTGGGCTTCCTGCGCTGTGCTACAGCAGAACTCAATGTAGATCCCAGTGTAAGCATTTTATGACACATCCAAGTCAGTCTCCAGGTTGAGAATTAAGCAGTGGGAGTCTCAAAGCTGGCAGAGACTCTACAGTAGATTGTCAAAAGACCTATATTTTACATAGGCAATTCAGATCAAGAGAAGAGGTCAGAATTTAGACATTTTCATGAAATCAGGACTCAGATACAGCCTCATTTTCCTCGAGCTGCTGTGACAGGTGCCATAACCTAACCAGGGGCACTGACCTTCACCTGTAGTCACAGGTCCTCAGCAGGCTGCAACAGGGGGAGCATTGGTGCTAACGAAAGCTTCCCTCAGCAACAAAACAATGCCACAAACCTGAGATAATAGAACAGTTCAAGATGCAAAAAACCAAGGTACCACCAGGGTGAGGCACCAGGGAAGAATTCTTCCCAGCCCCTGTGGTTCTGGTTTGTGGTGGTTTCCCTTCAGTGTTTGCCTCTGCTTTCTTATTTCCTTTTCTGTGTTTGTGTGTCTATTCCTTTTCACAAGTAGATGCCAGCCATTGGCTTAGGGCCCAGTGAAAATGCAGGGAGATGTCATCTTGCTCTCCTTAGCTAACGTGTCTGCAATAATCTGTTACCAAAAAGATCACATTCTGAGGTTTGAGTGGATTTGAATTTGGCTGGGGAAGTCAGTGCGATATTCAATCCACTGAAGGGTTTAAGAAGGCCATTCTTCATATTTTACATTTCTAGCATTTGGGTCACCTCATACCAATTATTCCTGGCCATTCTGTAAGTAGCAAAGATAATGCCAATATTTCTGATCCCTTCCAATGTATAAATTATTTAGTATCAATTGCTAAAAGTAATTTTTCCAGAACTGTTTAGGGCCTGGAGAGCAGCTTAGTGGTAGAGCACCTGCTTAACTTGCATGAGCCCATGAGTTCACTCACCGGCACTAGGAAAAATGGAAAGCACTGGAATATACTGTTAAAACCCAGCTTTTCACAGAAATCCCTCAATCTTTTAAAAGTTAAAGGTTCCCTGAGTTTGAGAGCTGAAAATTTGCTTCCTGTTACTATACAGTGATAAGCAGCAAGCAGTGTGGTGGTTAAGTTTGTAGGAAGTACAGTTGTCGTTCAGTATACAAGAGGAATGGGCACACATGCTCAGCTTCCGTACATAAAACTGTTTGGTGTCTTCATATAGTCTACATACATCCTTCCATGTACTTTAAATCGTCTCTAGATACTTTTAGCACTTAATATGATGTAAATGCTACATAATAGTGCGTCATTCAGGAAGTGAAATCAAGAAAAAAGTCTGTACATACCCAATACTAATATATTTTTTTCCAAAATCTTTTTAATTCATGTTTGGTTTTTGGACCTGTGGATGTGGAACTGAAGGACACAGAGAAGCGGATATAGTACCCTCAGAGCTATTTCAGTTCAGCTTGGGAGCAGCCATGAAAGGTCAGTGACAAACCTGGCATTTATTTTCAGGTTTAATTGTTGAGTTGCTTCACAGACATTAAAGCTAGAATGTACTAGCCCCTTAGGGGCGAGTTTGCCTCGGGCGAATGTTGACTGATAAATCGGGCCAGCGGAGCCTGCGTGTCCCTTTTTCCTGCTTCCTGTGCTGCGCGGGAACCTCGGTTCTGTGAGTTTGTGTCTTCATTAAAGCTGTATATATTTCTTTACAAAAAAAAAACAAAACAAAACTAGAATGTAAATCTATTTTCTGACACTGCCCCAGGCCCCCTGTGAATTAGGAGTGTTCCTTGTGTATCAGCAGCACTCGTGGAGAAAGCAGATAGAGAGACCTCACAGTGGATTTGCTGATCTAGGTCTCCAGGGGGACGAGTTTAGCACCGGAAGTCCAGATGTGAGGATTCCCCTGGGCCAGTGCTGCCCACATTCATAGACTTTTGGCCTCTTTCTCTGAAGTCTTAAATATACAAGAATTTTTTGTATTTTCATAATTGTAAAAGCACTCGTGTTTAAATTTTTTTTATTTGAGCAGATTACTAGATAGCTGATTTATGGACTTAAAATGATAATATATGTCTTTTGAATTAATTTTAGAAATATATTTTTTGCTTTTTATTTTATTTTGCAAAAGCAACTGAGTTTGATTTCATCGGCAATGCATCTAATATAAATGGAAAAAACATTTTTAATGTCTAGAAATCCATGAAAAGTAATAAATAGAACCTTAGCATTCTTTATACAGAAAGCGTTTTTCAATTTTAATTTTAGAATTTCTACCCACTTCATATAGGAACAGTACTTATATGCCCTGAGTTAAATGCCCCAGTTCTTTGTGAGTTCAAGGTCTGGTTCCCTTGCAGCGGTGATAGTATTGTTTGTATTTCCCTTTGTTATTCCTTTCCAGGCCAGCTCTTTTTTTTTTTTTTTTTCATTAAGGATTTCTGCACAAGCGCTGGGCAGATCCTTGCCTCCATACACCCCTTAGAGACTGGTGAGACACATGGTATCTTGTAATGGGCTGTTAAAAGCACTTGTTCATCAGATATTTTCTTTTTATTTGTAGATTTAGGAGTATTTTAGCAGGTGTACATTTGCATATAAAAGAGAATAAAAGATAAGAAGTTGGGGCTTTTTCTTTCACCTCTCCTCAGCATCATCTCTCTCCTAGCCCCTTTATTCAGCATGTTTTCACCTTTTTTTCTCTATAGCTGCTTCTATTTTCTAGACCAAAAATGTATACCAAAAAGAAAAAAATCGCCTCAGCACTTTGCAGGGAGATGAATGATTGGGTTCCAGCTGATGCAACAAAGTAGAGGAAAAATATATTTATCTTGTGTCATCAGCCTGGAATTAAAAAACAGGATAGATTTTCATATCTTGGGGACTGGATACTACATGGGATGTAGACCTCTTGCCTTGTTGTATGTTTTAAACTGCAACATTTTCTACTTTTAAGCTTAAGTTTGACATAGAATTGAATATATAATGGTGCTTGACTGCAGGATTCAGAACCAAAAACTTGAAGATGTATATACATTTGTTTCTATGTATGAAAAGAATTGACTTCTTTTAAAAGGTTGGTTTCATCTAATAATTTTCATTACTCCATATTTTCCGAGTGGTTGATGTTACAAATGAGAGAAGTGTTTCCCTGGAGTTCCCAGGCACAAGCTACAGTGTGCATCAAGCCCTCAACAGCCACCTAGTCCTCAGATTTTCAGATTTATGCCATACTTGCAGCTGATTCTTTATCCCTTAGTCCTTTGTTTATAGTAGGCCAGCTTTTATTTCTGCATGTTACTTTGTCTCCTTTATTCACGTCTCCTTTGGCTTTGTAACTGCATTGCAAGGCAGCAGCCCACTGCAACTTCAACTGCACGATTCCTTGCTCTCTTTTTTCCTTACAGAGGAGCCTGGGCCCATGTTGCCAAAAACTCACATGCATTGTTTGGCCTTTTTGCACTGTGAGTTGGCTTCGGGAATCTGCATTCTTTGAGAACCTCTTGCAAAAAGTACACTTGCCTGCAAAGACAAAGCTGATCCACAACCACTTAACATATCACAGCTGACACAACCCCTCCGGATCATGTTGAGGTCCGTTCCTTTCAGGAGGGCTTTCCCTAGCACCTCGCTTGTACCTTTGGCTGCAGCTTTGCTGATCCCTCTGTGCACCTGGCCTTGCTTTCTGCAGGCAGGCTCCCTCTCCTTAGCCCTTGTGATCAGATTTTTTACTGAACCCATCCTATTGCCTCTGCCCCTCCTGAGATCTTTGCATTCTCCCTCCTCTCTCTCAGAACCCCTCTCTCTAGCATAAGAGCCTGAAAACCAGGGCCTGGAGTGCTCTGGAGTTACCTGCCTACCCAGGATACATTTGCAGGGCTTGGGAAGGAGAGCAGCTATTCATGTGCTAGTAAATCTATCCACAGTCCACCAAAAAAGCTGAGTGCAATTCGCGGCCTCAAATAAACTATTAAAATTCAACCCGAATCTTAAAATTTAGGTTCAACACAATTTTTATTTGTGGCACACACCTTTTATGCCATCACTTGGGCTCCATAGGGAGACCATGCATCAGTGTTAGCCACATAAGAGGAATTCAAGTAACAGTTATGAACAGTGGAAATATTTCTGTGCTTTTCTTCATTTTCTTCATCTATAGAGACAAAAGCCTACCAGTTACTGAAGAACTCTACCCTTCAGGATAATTTGAATCAAACTGAAGAGAGATTTGAAAGTCAATTTTCAAGTAAGTAAGGACAAATTCAACACTTGAATCCTGTTTTGGGCTCAGGACAGCAACTATCCTATGCTGAGAGAAGTGTGGTTTTAGAGTTTGCTTTGTGAGGAGTGTTACTGAGTCTGAGTGAGCAAGAACTTCGTCATCCCTGGCAAACAAACATTTGGAAAGTCCCTGCCTTCTGGGTACATGGGGCTGGCCCAGCATGGTAATAGCTCTTACAGACTCTGCAGTTCTACTTGGTGTTTCACAGTGGTGTCTTTCCACCAGCTATCACAGAAGATGCCCCTGTCTTCTCTTCCCCACATCTCCTCTTTCTGAATCATCAGATGAGCAGCTTTGTGCTGCGTGTTCACTCTGTGGGAAGGGAAGTTCTCCTAAGGAAAGGTCTGTAAACCCCAGTAAGGTAAAATGTAGGCTTAAATATAGTTCCTTTAGCATAGGATTTCGTTTGTATTTTAATTTTCTTATATTTTCCCATTTTACATTTATTATTTTAGTGATTTTCATCTTATATCTTATTTTTAGGTATTACTCAATTTAGCATCCTTTATAAAAGATACATAATACAGGAGAAAGTGTATGAGTAGCTTATTTTTATTTTATTTTATGTATATTTTATTTTATGTGCATGTGTGTTTTGCCTGCATGTATGAATGTGTATCATATACATCCCTGATGCCCATGCATATCAGAAGAGCGTGTTGGATTCTTTAGGACCATGGTTACAGTTGACTATGGAGAGTTCTGGGAATTAAACCCCAGGTCAACCAGTGCTCATAACCGCTGAGCCATCTTCCCAGCTCAGAGTGGCTTTAGGTTTCTGTGATCAGAGTTGTACAGTGATTTATTAATGTCATACAATTCTTGGACTATATTCAGATTCCAGGTTGTGTTGAGCATTTCTTCCTCAGACACCTTTTCAAGACACTTGCTTATGATGCATCAAAACTGTATATGTTTGGAGAATACATGGCTAGGTAGTATTAGTGGTTGTATATTTATTTTGGTTGCTTTAAGGATTCATTGAACCACTTTAGGTTAAAGACCCCTCCTGGGAAGAGCTTTTGGTGGCTATGATTTAACTCTGGAAGTACAAAAATCTAAGTCTCTTGGGGTATAAAGCAGGACCTCTTTCCTAAAGGAGATCCTTATTGCGTTGGAAAGATTTTAATGTCTGTCATCTTTCTGTTCACATTTGAGTCATACAATCTGAATCAAGACTGGTCTTGAAGGTGTTTGTCCAGCCCCCTCATTTTATAAATAAGGTCCCAAGAGAGCCATGCCTTGCTCCAAGCATAACTGCTTAGCAATCCACATGACTGGGAATGGGGTGCTGCAATGATTTGGCAAATGTATTTTGATACCTAATTGGGAGGTGCAAAAGATGGCTATTTGGCATAAATTGT
The DNA here is from genome assembly GCF_000317375.1 of Microtus ochrogaster. NCBI lineage: Eukaryota > Metazoa > Chordata > Mammalia > Rodentia > Cricetidae > Microtus > Microtus ochrogaster. The sequence goes on along the minus strand of NW_004949101.1, from coordinate 1,848,961 downwards.
CATCTTTTGGCTGTCTATAAAAATTATACTACTATTAAATATATTAATAACTTATTTCAAATGATACTATTTGAACCGTTCATAGACAGTGTATTTTGATCATAGCCTGTTAAACTTTTCATGCATGAAATGACACATCACAGGTTGTACAGCTAAGTACAGACAGGTCAGTTTCCTCGGGCCATCTCACAGTGACACTGTATTCCCCGTGGTCTGATGGTAGTATTGGGCACGAGCTTCTCGTGCTGTTGACTGCCCTCGGAATGATGGAGCTTTGCATCCACTCTCCACTGGCTGTGCACTGTCTTCTCACTTCTGCTGTCTGCAGGTCCTAGCAGTCGACCATCTGTGAGGCAAAGGGAACCTTCCCAGCAGTTAAAGGCGGTGTGGATAGGACTCTCATCCTCACCGCTCATTCCTGAAGGAGCAGTGGTGTTTCAGTTACTTTCCGAGTTAGATGGTTTAGGTCTCTGTCTCCAGATCTGTTACAGAGGAAAACCACTTAAGTTTTGGACCCCACTTTTCATAGCCCAAAGCCCTGTCCTATATGAAAGTAGAGGCCCTGTTGAGTTGAACATGGACCGGGTGCTGGCAGAGCTACTCTGCTATAGAGACGGCATGCAGGCAAGCCGTTCACAGTCTGGGATCTGGGGTGACTGCCCATTGAAACCAGATTGCTGCAGAAATATCCAAGGCTGAGGACAGTGAGGACTCCAGTCTCCATCCCCAGGGAAGAAAGTGTGTTGTATATCCATGTTCTCAGCACAAGCTGAAAGAGTGGCCTTGGTAGCTTTTAGCAGAAATTTATTCTTTGTGGGATGGGAAACAGGTTTTAGCAAAGGGGCTTCGGAGTAGGCAGTGTGGATGCTTGTCATCCAGGAGTTTCACTTGTGTCTGAGACCTGGTTCCCAGTACTTGTCTTGGTGAGCCATCCCTGCCTAAGTCCTAACCAAGGGAGTTATTCAACCCATGTTCCTATGTATACATCTTGGCCATTTCAAGCAGAACTTGCTGAGGACTTAGCTCTAGGTCACATGATTGCCAACCACATTTGAGAAGACCCTGGGTTCAGCCCCCATACCACAAAATAGAATGAAAAATTGAAGTAAAAGCAGAACTCTCTGGGTAGTTTGGGGTTTTTTTTGTTTTGTTTTGTTTTGTTTTTTATTTTACCTTTTTTTTCTATTACAAAGAAAATTCTTATTTTTTTGCAGTGATCTGTGAGTATTTTTCCTGCATAAAACCTTCTGTGATTTAAACAGAATTTTCCTCTTGATTTTCCAAAATCATCATAGGGCTGTATCTGCGCTTGTTTCGTGGCTGTTTGGTGGCTAGCTCTCACTCTCCTTGTTTGTGCTTGTCACAGGTTTGGATATTGGCAGCAACACATTCAAGACAAAGACAGCCCACAAAATCGCTTCGGAAGCTAGTTTTTCATCTAGTGAAGGAAGTCCTTTGTCAAGGTAAAATCGTGAAAGCCTTTCTGAATAGCAGTAACAAGATGAGAAATGTCACTACGCAGTGAATTCAGCCCTGGCTGCTTGTTATTTTGTTGTATGACTTGATGGAGGGTTATGGTTTGGGTTTTTTGTTTATCTAAAATAACAGTTGAAACTTTAGTCTACCTCTGAAAATATTTGCACCAGAGCCAGGTATTGTTTTGCAGCTGTTGTTTCTTTGGTTTAAGACTCAATTGACACCTCAGTGAACCACAAATTAGCGTCTACAGCTGCTCGCAGTAGGGCTGCTTAGAGACCACACAAAGGAGGTTGTCAGGAAAAGGGCAGGGAGAAAACATCAGGCCTTAAAAGAAATAAAGTGGCATGTTCTTCTTTCTGGGGAACTGATAGACCAACAGGCAATTGCTGTATGTTAGTTTTTGTGTGTGCTTTCTTTTTCTCTTAACAAGTCTTTGGGGCACATTACTCATTCCTTTTCTAATGCGTTCCGGCCTGTTCCCTTTAAAGAGCAGAATTGATGTTTTTACATTCGCTAGAATGTAACACTCCTTATAAGTTCTGATAAGTGAGTTGTGTGCTGAATTTGCCATCCGCCTCCAATATGAATCGTGCAGTGACTTCCAGTCTCTTAGGAAGCCTTTCTAATGTGAATCTGAGCACCTGCCTAATGCAGTGCCTACTCTTTTACCTTTGGCTAAATACTATTTCAAACAGCCTAGCAAGTTTCCTTTGTAATGGCATGCTCATTAAAAAAGTGTCCTTTAGATGATTGCGTTACCTTTGAATTTACTACTTGACCCTGCTAAAATGTTAAAACGTGACCTTTACATTTCTACTGCTGTGTGTAATGTTCACATACCAAAATGATTTGATCCAGAAATGTCATATTAAAGGGAAATGAAAATGGAAAAAAAATCTGTTCATTTGTGTTTTACAAAAACATTTCAGTATCTTAGGACCTGGACTCTTTGGATGGGTTAACTTTCTAAAATTCTTGCTTTTAGAAACTTGATGAGTATCCAAGGTGCTTCCTCATTTTTATCAGGACTTACCTTTAATCCTGGTTTTTGTTCACATTGTTGGGGAAAACAGGAGTTAACTGGGTTTGGCAGAGTGTTGAATACGATACCGTTAGGGTTACACTGTAAATTCAAGTTCTCAGTCTTTTAAGAGAATTTTAAAAGGTCAATAAATTCTATAAGTAGTTCCCAGGCTTAATGTTACTATTTGGCTTAAAAATTTATTCTTTCAGTTTTTAAGAGTGTTAGGAATATTTGTTTCCATTATATTTTAAAGACATAAAACAAGTTCTGTGGAAAGTTCTTAATCACACTTAGAAAGCAATAATATTATGTAGGACATTTCCTCAACCTGGTCCTTCATACTTGGGCACATTTCAAAGATTAAAATTAAACTTTGTTTCCCTACCAATTAAAGCAAGAAGCCTCTTGTTATGATATTTCTGCATGAAGCTAATTTCCTAATAAGTTATAGTAATCTCATCACCCCCTCCCCCTTTAAGAAAAATAAACCCACTAAAAGGTCTTCCAGGAACCCTTGGTTCTAGACACTTGATGGTAATCGAGCATGAAAGGCTTCGACGGTGAGTGTGTACAGCTTGGTGTGCCGTTGGGCACAGTTTGGTTCTTGTGCTGGGGCTGTTATTGTTAATACCCCACCCTGGGCTTTGGAGAGCTCAGGTTCTGCTGTTTGTGCCTGGCTTCGCTGAAATTTCTTAGAGGCTTTACATTTAAGGATCCCACTTACTGCAGTCACTCCTTGTGCTTTATTGCTTTTACAAGTGGTCTCGAAACCCAGTACTTGAGAATAAACATAACAGTGCTGCGCGCTGTAGCACTTTTAAAAATTCTTCTTTGCTCTGTTTTGTCAGTGAGCTGATGAGCAACCTCAAAAAAAAAAAAAAAAAAAAAGACTCTGTTGGACCTTAAAAAAAATGGCTTCCTCTGATGTCCTAGAGACAATAATTATGATGTGCTAGTTAAGCCCAAACTACAGCTGAGGGATTTTACTTTAAAGCAGGGGCTTGGGCGCAAAAATGCATTTATAGCTCTTTGTCTGCACCTCATTATGTGTGGGCCTGATTCATTAAGTAATTGGTTTGCAGTTGTTTACATGAGTATTAAGGCCTTCTTTTCAGCCGCCTTTGAGAGATACATTGTGCAAATGTTGCTTGTGATGAATGCAGAATGAGGGCCAGAGGGTCCCTCCTATTGGCTAAACAGTGCACTCTGTTGAAAAGCCAGAGAAAGGGATTGGGTGCTGCTTTGCATAGCAATGACTTTCTTAATAAGCGTTACAGATTAATACACACAAGCTATAAAAGATGCAAAGAGATACTCTTAGCACATTTATACATGCTCATTTCATTGTGATGATGGCGGGGTCCCCGTGCTTTCATATTCCGTTCTTCAGAGCAGAGGCTTCAGTGCATGAGCCGTAATAGAATCCGATGTTTATTGTATTATAAATCACGGGCAAGTAGGCCGATCGGCAACAGTTTATTATTAAAGATTCTTTCAGTGTAAATCTTTTTCTACCATTGTATTTGCTTCAGTAAAATCATTTTGTGGTTGAGTGGGGATGAAAGGCATGATGTCCGAAGGAGTGAGTCCTAATAGGAAGCTGTTCTCCGAGTAAAGACCACTTGTTCCCTTTTGTTCCGGGGTGCATGCCGGAGCTTCCTCTCCTCTGCAAACATTGTCTCTCTTTACCTTCTCCAGGAGGCGGCTTCACTCTCCAGGATCCATTATTCAATGGAGACTGTATCAGCACAGCTCCCTTGTAATTTAGGCTTACGGTTCCCTTGTAACTCCAGCCTTCGGGTTGAATCAAGATAAGATTTTTGCCAAAAGAAAAAGAGTGTGTACTTGCAACACAATTGCCTGGGGGAAAGGTACAAAAAGTCACCCGGCCACCCACACCCCTTAGATGGGCCACCCTGGGTGACATTCCTTGCCAGCCCTGCAGCGATGGGAGCGGCCAGCGGAGGGCGCCAGCCTGCACCTGACGCTCAGATGGTGGCTGCAGCATTCCTTTCTCATCTGATCATTTGTGTTATTTTCCCTGGAATGGTTTAAAGACTCTTAGACACTAGTTACCCACTGAATTAAAAGCAAAAATTCCCTGGCAGTTCTTTATGTACCCTTATAAAAGTGCGCACCTCATCTCGAGCTTAGGAAATCTGCTTTGACCTTCAATTTTACTAAATTAGAAGCTTCTTAAACAGTCCACATTTGCTGTCGTAAACCCATACACTTTGTTTTTCTTGCACACAGCACTTTTGCTTAAGAATAATTACTTTGATTATTTGAAGGAAAAAAGTAAACAAGTTGACCCCAGGGCTGCTAAAATTACAGCAATGCTGTAGGAGCTCCAACTAGCCATCAGGGGGCGCTCAGGCTTTGTCGAATTTAAACAGCCTCAGCCGGTGGCCTTTTAAAACTTAAAATTGGTATTCGCGGAGATTTGTTGATCTGGCCATTTGTACTTATTTTCCTTTCTTTCTGGATTGCTTTTTGCCCTACATTTTTCCAGAAGTATGTTTATTTTAAAGAAAAATCCAATTAAACACGCTATTTGAAAAATTTTAATATTGATTTCAAGCCCACAGAAATTTTTGTAGTTCACAGACAGATACTACATCTTACATCTTCTCATAGGTTAGTTTTTTAATGTCTTCTTATTCTATGTGTGGGGGGCATACTGTGGGGGGCAGAGGTTAATGTTGGATGTTTTTGTTGATTGCTCTCTACACCTTATTTTTCAAGATAAGTTCTCTCATGAACCTGAAATTCACCCATTTGTCTAGGTTCAGGCACTGAGTTCCAAAGATGTGCCTACTTCCGCCCCACCCCCAGCACATGGAGTTAGACACTGGGGATCCAAAGGCAGGTCTTCAAGCTTTCACAGCAGGCTCTCTCCTAGAACAGGGAGGGTGCAGCCACCGATAGCCAGCCTTAATTGTCCTCGCTGTCACAAGTTGTGTTCTTGGCAGGATCCTCAAAGTTAATTGCCAAATTTAAGTGGACCCCCAAATCCAGTAACTTGGGTGTGTTTGTTAATGTGGAATGTTTCCCTTGTGGAAGACAGGTGGGAGGGGCGGGGAGAGGAAGAGATAGAGCGAGAGAGGATTGGCCATCAGTATGCTAACATTACCATATCCCCCAGTCTCGTAGCCTCTGCTTGTCCCCCTTTCAGGGTCAGAAGGGAGAATCAAGCAGGCCCCATCCCAATGCGCTGCATGTACCCCTCCCACTGCAGTAGCCACGTTCTAGGTGCTCTTGCTGACCTACTGTGTAGACTTAAGGGATGTCCAGCACGATGTCAAGTCTGCTCTAATGCCCTGACGCAACATACTGTCCTTTGTCTTTGAGGGTTTCGTTGTTTGACTGGAATACACCTACCCTACCATTTACCTGGCTTCAGTTAACTTTCCCAATGCTTCCTGAGCAGAGGGTGACTGTGCCAGATGCCCTTCTAGTGGCCCCATGGTGTTCCTATCACCACCCAGCGAGGTATAAAGCTGTTAGGTACCTGTCTCTCCTCCCCATGTGAGCCTCTCAGAGGCACCCCAGGTCACTGCTTGCTTAGAGTGTGCTCTGCCATTCACTCAAGCCTTCTTATTTAAGCAAAAGTGCTTCCCCTCAGTCTGGCATCGCGTTCCTGAGCTGAAGGGCAGTATATACTCTATACAGTTATCTGCAAGTGGTATGTATAGGAGAGGTATACACATTTTCAAAGGGAAATCTTAGCTCACCTCAAGTGAGGTCCTCTTCCCAGACTGTCCCAGTGCCATCTGCATTCCGTCTTGAGAAACAGGAACTAGGTGAGCATGCTCAAGAAAGTCTTCATGGGCTCCTTCCTGACCGCCTTTCGGTCTGCTGATAGAAGACTGGTCTTCATCTTGACCTAGATGGGAATGTGTAGACTCTTGGTGCATGTCAAGGCCCTGAAACAGCCTTTATTGTGTTGAGATGCATTCCTTCTGTTCCTGGGCTGCGGTACTTTTGTCATGAAAGGACATTGGAGTTTTGTCCAAAACCTTTCCTATATCTACCAAGATGACCTTGTGATTTGTTCTTTTGATTCTATTTATTAATATGTTAAATTTATTGTTTTATAAATAATATTTATTGAGCTTTATTAGGGCAAATGTTTGTTTTTGCATTTCTTTTGCTGTCTCATTGATTTTAGTTCACAAGAATTTTGTTGTAAATTTTTGTGCCTGCATTCAAGGAGACTGGTCTATCATTTCCTTTTGTTGTTATAGCTTTATTGGTTTTGGTATTATCTTAGACAGAGTTTGGAAGTGCTTCCTCCTGTTTTATAGAATAGCTTAAGAAGCATTGGTATTAATTCTTCTTTGAAAGTATGTTAAAATTCACCAGTGACTTCATTTGGGCCTGGCCTTTGTTAAATCAGATTTTCTTTTTAGATGTGTTTATTGTGTTTTTTGTATATATGAGTGTTTGATTTCATATATGTATATGCACCATATGTGTGCCTGGTGCTGTCAGAGGTTAGAAGATGGTGTCGGGTCCTCTAGAAGTGGAATTTACATGTTTGTGAGTGCCATGCAGGTGCCAAGAGCCTGCCCCTCTGCAAGAGCAAGTGCTCTTAACTGATGACTCATCTCTCCAGCCCCTCAGTGATTTTGTTTGGTTTTGTTTTGTTTTTTTAATCAGTCTCACTGTTTGTAATGGAGCCACTGTCTTAGTTACTGTTCTGTTTCTGTGAAGAGGCCAGTGACCAAGGCAAATGTTATGAAAGAAAGCATTTAATTGGGGCCTTGCTTACAGTTTCAGCGGGTTAGTTGATTATGATCATGGCAGAGAGTATGTTGTCAAGCAGGCATGATGCTGGAGAAGCAGCTGAGAGCTCCCTCCCGATCTGAAAGCCAAGTACAAGAGAGGAGCCTGGGCCTGGCGTGGGCTTTTGAAACTCAAAGTCCACCCCCAGTGGCACACATTTTTTTTCCAACAAGGCCACACCGACTCCAACAGAGCCACACCCCCAATCCTTCTAATCCTTTCAAACAATTCCACTCCCTGGTGGGTGACTAAGCATTCAAATCTATGAGCCTATGGGAGCCGTTCTCATTCACACCACCACCTCTACTCTCTGGTGCCCTTAGGCTTTTAGCCATATAATGCAAAAAAATGCATTCATTCCAAATACAGAATAGTGTATTACAGTCTCAGCACTGTTTAAAAGTCCAAAGTCTCTTCTGGGACTCATGGCAGTCTCTTTACTATAACTCAAAATAAATAAAATAAATAAATCAAAATCAAAAAGCAGATCATGTATTCTAACATACATTGGTACAGAATGTACATTACATTCTAAAAGGGAAGTCAAGGGAGCATAGTGAGGAAATGCTGGAGAATAAAAACCAGCAGGGCAGAGGTCAGATTCTGCATCTCTGTGTCATATAAAAGCTGTCTTCAGATCCCAACTCCTTTCAGCTTTGTTGACTGTGACATATTCCTCTCTCTTGGGCTGGTCCCACACCCAGTCTGTAGCTCTTGTTGGCAGTGTTGGCAGGTATCCCACAGATCTGGCATGTACGTCTTGGGGGTCTCTAACACAATCCAGGCTTCACCTTCACAGCTTCACACAGTGACCTTTCTCGGCCTCCACTCAAGGACACCTCTAATACACACCTGGCCTCAGTGGCTTTCCTTAACTGTGAAGGGAGATTCCACAACCCCTGTCTTGTGTCCTTGACTGTAAGTCAGAGGCCCGTGGCCGAAACTACCCAGTCTGGCTTGCTGGGGCTGGAACTTGTCCCCTCTTTCAGTTTACCTTTACCCCAGCTTTCTGTTGTTGGCGTTTCCCATTGCTGCCTTAGTGTTCCTTTCATTTCTTTTTACAGGTTGGAAGCTTAGCAAGATCGGGGTTTCCCTGGGGTTACCACTCTCTTTATTCCATTTAGCATAGGCTTTTCTTTAAATGTTTTATCTCCTTGAGTACAGGACTTGACTCAGCATCGCCTTTCCTTGTGTTCTTTTTCTCCTCACGTTGTACATTTTATATTTCTCCTTGTTTCGTGTGTTCCTTCTCATTGAAGGTTTGCGTGAAAGTGGCCACTGGTAACTACATAATGTAGTCATTCATTTTAGTAGGCCGGCTGTATCAAGAAACTCATTTGTTTCTATTAGATTTTCCAATCTAGTGAGAGTCCTAGTTTGCTTTGATAATCACCATGACCAAAAGCCACTTAGGGAAGAAAGGGTTTATCTGGTTGCCGCAGTCTTGAGGAAATCAAGGCTGAATCTCACAGCAGGAACAGGACTGAAGCAGAGACCACGGAGGAATGCAGCTTAGTGAGTGGCTTTCCATGGCTTGCCCTGCTTTCTTAAGCGACCATGAGCTTCTGTCCAGCGGTTAGTACTGCCCTCCCACGTCAGTCACTAATCGAGAAGACGCACCGCAGACTTGCCTACAGGCTCTTGAACTCACCGCCTTATTCCCACACCCCAGTCTCTGCAGCCCCTGGTGTTAGATTTCTGAAGCATCAGAAAGAGGCAGAAGGAAGAAAGAGACCAGAGTCTGACTTTCAACAGACTGTGTTTATTAGCACACACAGCAAGGGGAACTGAAGGGTCTGGGAGCGGGGAGGCTGCAACCTTTATTCAGGTTAGGGGCTTGGAAATGAGGAGAACATTGCAGTGTTGGGGGCTATGTGTGTTCATAGTCTGTTTCCTGAAACTGTCTGCTTCAAGCGGACAGACTATTTGGGGAGACAGGCTGTCTTTGCAAACATTTCTTTCTGGGCTGACCAATGATGTCTGATCCAGGTCATATGTAATCTAAGAGGAATCCTGCAGGAATCCCATTTTCCCAGGACGTACTCTCTGGCCTGGTCTTTGTGTTGCTATGTGCTCTTAGGCTTTTATTGCCCTGGTTTCTCCCTGTCTTCTTTAGAGCGCATGCTTCTTAGCTTCGGAATTTTCCAGCCTTCTACATTTTTAGCATCTTACAGTGTTGAGTGTTTATGAAATTCAGGAGCTAATATGAACAGCTAGGTGAGGTCTTGCCCATGTGAATCCTTACAGTATGTTGCTTCTACCTCCTTTCCTGCTTTCGTGTTGCCAACTTACACCTTCCCTTAATGAGACAGTCTGCGTGTACATTGCAATAATGCTAGGACTGTCTCAGAATCCTCAGCATTGCAACTTTAAATAACAGCAAAACTGTGGTCTGCATTATTCCTTTTGGACTAGTTCCCAAGACCAGGCTGGTCTTGAACTCACAGAGATCTGCCTACCTCTGCCTCCCAAGTGTTGGGATTAACCACTGTGTCCAACAGTCTTTATACTTCGTTTTTTGTTTGTTTTGCTTTGTTTTGTTTTGTTTTTTGAGACAGGGTTTCTCTGTAGCTTTGGAGCCTGTCCTGGAAGTAGCTTATGTGCACCACCACCACCCGGCTAGTTTTTATACTTCTAATTGGTTATTTAAAAGGGCCCAAAGTAAAGTTCTGTTTCAAGACGTGTGAAAGTACATGAGATTCAAGTGCCATTCTCTCTACATGAAGTTTCATTGAGGTACAACCATATTCATTTATAAACACTTTTGATGGATTGATGGCCCAAGTGTGTGGCCTGGAAAGTAAAACCCAGTTTCTTACTCTGAAAGGGGGAGTTCACGTCTACTTTTCTCTCCATAACTAAACTAGTTGACTCTGTCCAGGATTCCATAGACAGTCATTCCCCTGTGCCTTTCTTTGTTTTTTTGTTTTGTTTTGTTTTGTTTTGTTTTGTTTTGTTTTGTTTTTCGAGACAGGGTTTCTCTGTGGTTTTGGAGCGTTCCTGTCCTGGAACTAGCTCTTGTAGACCAGGCTGGTCTCGAACTCACAGAGATCCGCCTGCCTCTGCCTCCCGAGTGCTGGGATTAAAGGCGTGCGCCACCATCGCCCGGCTACTCCCTGTGCCTTTCTTTACATGCTTAGTGAGACCCTTGAAAGCAATGTTGACCCTAGGAATTGTACGTAATAAAAAGTATCACATTGATTTTTAGAGATATATTGTTCCTAAGATACCAGGGTAGAATGGAGAATACTTGAGAGCATTCCTCTACCTTTCTCGGCGATGAACTGTGGCATATGTAGTTCTTAAATAGGTTTCTTGTAAGTAGTCTAATAATTAAAAGCCACTGTACAGTTAATTCATATTTCACTGATATTGTTTCCTGCTCCCAGTGGTTTAAATGATTCAAAACTATGCAGCTTAACCCAGAGCAAACAGAAAAGGGAAGTTCGAGTGGCCTCATGGAGAGATGATATGCCTAAACTACCTTGCACAAAGCAAGAGGGTCCCTGGCACGCTCAGTGAGTCACCTCCACGCAGTGGGACCTGACCTCGCTGCTGGCTCAGTTCACTTGCTTTTGCTGAGTTGGGTGATTACAAACACTCACTTGCGTGGAGGATAGTCACTCTCGGCTGTGGCCACATTTGCAGCATTGTGTGAGGTTTTTTTTTTTCTTTTCTTTTCTTTCCTCTTTTTCCCCCCTGGATGTTTTTCCCTTTGCTGAGAAGACAAAGAAACTCAACTTGATACTGGAGTCATGTGTTAATTATAAACATGTAGATCACATTTTGTGTCATTGAACATTGATCATGAGCCTTTCAGTAGGACCCAGTGCTTAAAAAAGGTCATTTATTCATTCCACCCTAAGCACCTGCTAATTGCTAAGCACCGGCTAATCCACGTGCAGCCTATGGGGTAAGGAGTAGCTATGGGTTAGCAGAGTGAATGGGTGGAAAACAGCAGTTTGATGAGGACTGCAGTGGAAAGGGAATGGGGTTACAGTCAGGAAGCTCAGCATTGTTTCGGAGCCACCTTGGGAAGTACCATTCAGCATTTAGGCTTTATGCCAAAAACAGTGGGGAAGACATTAAAGAGTTTTTCATCAGAAAATATAAGATTTATGTGTCGAGCATCTCACTCTTGTTGCCAAGTAGAAGTTGGATAATAGGAGAAGAAATTAGATGTGGTGTCATCAGTGAAGCCATTGCAAACATTCAGGCAGAAGTTTCTGGTTAGCTTGCCAGTGTGGTGAAAGTACATAAGGAATTGGTAAGGGCCTTGGGAATTACCAGGAAGTCAAGTTGGCAGGGCATAGTTATTAGCTGTGTTTGGTAAGGGACATTGGGAGAATCAGAAAGTTGGGATTACCACTTTCTGCAGTGGGAGAAAGGACTATCCTGTTGGAGTGGAGACCACACTTAAAGATTGCTGAGCTTGACAACAAATTGTTTTGGAGGAGGACAAGTAGAGCTACCAGATGTATGTTGGACACGTTTCTGGAACCCATAGTAGTCACTGAAGCTGTAGCGACCTGGTCTGGTCATGGCTGCCTCTATGGTTTGATTCTTTTTTTTTT